>NC_091294.1:63552315-63557315 GCF_038502225.1 Cherax quadricarinatus | reverse complement strand
CTTCCAACTGTGTCCCCTTGTTGCTGTGTCCCATCTCTGGAACATCCTGTCTTTGTCCACCTTGTCAATTCCTCTCAGTATTTTGTATGTCGTTATCATGTCCTCCTCGTAGGACATACCTCTTAGCTCTCGAACTAGTCTTGTTGCAAACCTTTGCACTTTCTCTAGTTTCTTTACGTACTTGGCTAGGTGTGGGCTCCAAACTGGTGCTGCATACTCCAATATGGGCCTAACGTACACGGTGTACAGGGTCCTGAACGATTCCTTATTAAGATGTCGGAATGCTGTTCTGAGGTTTGCTAGGCGCCCATATGCTGCAGCATTTATTTGGTTGATGTGCTCTTCAGGAGATGTGCCTGGTGTTATACTCACCCCAAGATCTTTTTCCATGAGTACGGTTTGTAGTCTCTGGCCCCCTAGACTGTACTCCGTCTGAGGTCTTCTTTGCCCTTCCCCAATATTCATGACTTTGCACTTGGTGGGGTTGAACTCCAGGAGCCAATTGCTGGACCATCTGCAGCCTGCCCAGATCCCTTTGTAGTTCTGCCTGGTCTTCGATCGAATGAATTCTCATCAACTTCACGTCATCTGCAAACAGGGACACTTCGGAGTCTATTCCTTCCGTCATGTCGTTCACAAATACCAGAAACAGCACTGGTCCCTGTGGGACCCCGCTAGTCACAGGTGCCAACTCTGCTGCTGTCTTCCTGACAAGTATTCCCTGATCCATTGTAGTGCCTTCCCTGTTATTCCTGCTTGGTCCTCCAGTTTTTGCACTAATCTCTTGTGTGGAACTGTGTCAAACGCCTTCTTGCAGTCCTACAAGAATGCAATCCACCCACCTCTCTATCTCTTGTCTTACTGCTGTCACCATGTCATAGAACTCCAGTAGGTTTGTGACACAGGATTTCCCGTCCCTGAAATCATCTTGGCTGCTGCTGATGAGATCATTCCTTTCTAGGTACTCCACCACTCTTCTCCTGATAATCTTCTCCATGATTTTGCATACTATACATATCAGTGACACTGGTCTGTAGTTTAGTGCTTCATGACTGTCTCCTTTTTTAAAGAATGGCACTACATTTGCTGTCTTCCATGCCTCAGGCAATCTCCCTGTTTCGATAGATGGATTGAATATTGTTGTTAGGGGTACACATAGCGCCTCTGCTCCCTCTCTCAAGACCCATGGAGAGATGTTATCCGACTCCATTGCCTTTGAGGTATCTAGCTCACTCAGAAGCCTCTTCACTTCTTCCTCGGTTGAGTGTACTGTGTCCAGCACTTGGTGGTGTGCCCCACCTCTCTGTCTTTCTGGAGCCCCTTCTGTCTCCTCTGTGAACACTTCTTTAAATCTCTTGTTGAGTTCCTCACATACTTCACGGTCATTTCTTGTTGTCTCTCCTCCTTCCTTCCTTAGCCTGATTACCTGGTCCTTGACGGTTGTTTTCCTCCTGATGTGGCTGTATAACAGTTTTGGGTCAGATTTGGCTTTCGCTGCTATGTCGTTTACATATTGTCGTCGGGCCTCCCTTCTTATCTTCGCATATTCATTTCTGGCTCTACGACTGCTCTCCTTATTCTCCTGGGTCCTTTGCATTCTATATTTCTTCCATTCCCTAGCACACTTGGTTTTTGCCTCCCTGCATCTTTGGGTGAACCATGGGCTCATCCTGGCTTTTCATTAATTCTGTTACCCTTGGGTACAAACCTCTCCTAAGCCTCCTTGCACGTTGTTGCTACATATTCCATCATCTCATTAACTGGCTTCCCTGTCAGTTATCTGTCCCACTGAACCCCGTTCAGGAAGTTCCTCATTCCGTGTAGTCCCCTTTCTTGTAGTTTGGTTTCATTCGTCCTGGCCTTCCTGCTTCTCCCTCCACTTGTAGCTCTACTGTGTATTCGATGCTTAAAACCACATGATCGCTGGCCCCAAGGGGTCTTTCATATGTGTTAGTTAGTTACCATTTTGTCCTAGGCACATGCCGATTAGACACTAGGCCAGTTGTGTGTGTGTGTGTGTGTGTGTGTGTGTGTGTGTGTGTGTGTGTGTGTGTGTGTGTACTCACCTATTTGTGGTTGCAGGGATCGAGACTCAGCTCCTGGCCACGCCTCTTCCCTGCTCCATGACCCTTATCATACCTAATCTTAAAGCTATGTATGGTTCCTGCCTCCACTACCTCACTTGCTAGGCTATTCCACTTCCTGATTACTCTATGACTGAAGAAATACTTCCTAACATTTCTTTGACTCATCTAGGTCTTCAACTTCCAATTGTGAACCCTTGTTTCTGTGTCCCCTCTCTGGAATATCCTGTCTCTGTCCACCTTGTTTATTCCACGGAGTATTTTGTATGTCGTTGTCATTGTCTCCCCTAATCCTTCAGTCCTGCAGTGTCGTCAGGCCAATTTCCCTTAACCTTTCTTCATAGGACATTCCTCTTAGCTCTGGAACTAACATTGCCGCAAAACTTTGCACTTTCTCTAATTTCTTGACGTGCTTGATCAAGTGTGGAGTTCCAAACAGGTGCTGCATACTCCAGTATGGGCCTGACGTACACGGTGTACAGTATTTTGAACGATTCCTTACTAAAGTATCGGAACGCTGTTCTCAGGTTTGCCAGGCGCCCATATGCTGCAGCAGTTTTCTGATTGATGTATGCCTTCGGAGACGTGCTCGGTGTTATACTCACCCCAAGATCTTTCTCCTCGAGAGAGGTTTGCAGTCTTTGGCCACCTAGCATATACTCTGTCTGCGGTCTTCTTTGTCCGTCCCCTATCTTCAAGACTTTGCATTTGACGGGGTTAAATTCGAGAAGCAAGTTGCTTGACCAGGTGTCCAGCCTGTCCAGGTCTCTTTGAAATCCAGCCTGATTCTCATCTGATATAATTCTCCTCATTAACTTCACATCATCAGCGAACAGGGACACTTCTGAGTCTAACCCTTCCATCATATCATTCACATATACCAAAAATAGCACTGATCCTAGGCCCGACCCCTGTGGGACCCCGCTAGTCACAGGTGCCCACTGTGATACCCCATCACGTACCATGTCTCGTTGTTGCCTCCCTGTTAGGTATTCTCTGAGCCATTGCAGTGCCATTCCCGTTATACGAGCCTGATCCTCTAGCTTCTGCACTGATCTCTTGTGAGGAACTGTGTCAAAGGACTTCTTAAGGACCAAGAAGATGCAATCAACCCACCCCTCTCTCTAGTGTCTTACTTCTGTTACTTTATCATAAAACTCCAGAAGATTTGTGACACAGGATTTGCCTTCCATAAATCCGCGCTGGTTGTCGTTCATACTCTTGTTCCGTTGTGTGTGTGTGTGTGTGTGTGTGTGTGTGTGTGTGTGTGTGTGTGTGTGTGTGTGTGTGTGTGTGTGCGTGTGTGTGTTGTGTGTTGTGTGTGTGTGTGTGTGTGTGTGTGTGTGTCTGTGTGTCTGTGTGTCTGTGTGTGTATGTGTATGTGTGTTTGTGTGTATGTGTGTGTGTGTGTGTATGTGTGTGTGTGAGTGTGTACTCACCTAGTTGAGGTTGCAGGGGTCGATTCCAAGCTCCTGGCCCCGCCTCTTCACTGATCGCTACTAGGTCACTCTCCCTGAGCCGTGAGCTTTATCATACCTCTACTTAAAGCTATGTATGGATCCTGCCTCCACTACATCGCTTCCCAAACTATTCCACTTACTGACTACTCTGTGGCTGAAGAAATACTTCCTAACATCCCTGTGATTCATCTGTGTCTTCAGCTTCCAACTGTGTCCCCTTGTTACTGTGTCCAATCTCTGGAACATCCTGTCTTTGTCCACCTTGTCAATTCCTCTCAGTATTTTGTATGTCGTTATCATGTCCCCCCTATCTCTTCTGTCCTCCAGTGTCGTCAGGTTGATTTCCCTTAACCTCTCCTCGTAGGACATACCTCTTAGCTCTGGGACTAGTCTTGTTGCAAACCTTTGCACTTTCTCTAGTTTCTTCACGTGCTTGGCTAGGTGTGGGTTCCAAACTGGTGCCGCATACTCCAATATGGGCCTAACGTACACGGTGTACAGGGTCCTGAATGATTCCTTATTAAGATTTCGGAATGCTGTTCTGAGGTTTGCCAGGTGCCCATATGCTGCAGCAGTTATTTGGTTGATGTGCACTTCAGGAGATGTGCCTGGTGTTATACTCACACCAAGATGTTTTTCCTTGAGTGAGGTTTGTAGTCTCTGGCCCCCTAGACTGTACTCCGTCTGCGGTCTTCTTTGCCCTTCCCCAATCTTCATGACTTTGCACTTGGTGGGATTGAACTCCTGGAGCCAATTGCTGGACCAGGTCTGCAGCCTGTCCAGATCCCTTTGTAGTTCTGCCTGGTCTTCGATCGAGTGAATTCTTCTCATCAACTTCACGTCATCTGCAAACAGGGACACCTCAGAGTCTATTCCTTCCGTCATGTCGTTCACAAATACCAGAAACAGCACTGGTCCTAGGACTGACCCCTGCGGGACCCCGCTGGTCACAGGTGCCCACTCTGACACCTCGCCACGTACCATGACTCGCTGCTGTCTTCCTGACAAGTATTCCCTGATCCATTGTAGTGCCTTCCCTGTTATCCCTGCTTGGTCCTCCAGTTTTTGCACCAATCTCTTGTGTGGAACTGTGTCAAACGCCTTCTTACAGTCCAAGAAAATGCAATCCACCCACCCCTCTCTCTCTTGTCTTACTGCTGTCACCATGTCATAGAACTCCAGTAGGTTTGCGACACAGGATTTCCCGTCCCTGAAACCATGTTGGCTGCTGTTGATTAGATCGTTCTTTTCTAGGTGTTACACCACTCTTCTCCTGATAATCTTCTCCATGATTTTGCATACTATACATGTCAGTGACACTGGTCTGTAGTTTAATGCTTCATGTCTGTCTCCTTTTTTAAAGATTGGGACTACATTTGCTGTCTTCCATGCCTCAGGCAATCTCCCTGTTTCGATAGATGTTTTGAATATTGTTGTTAGGGGTACACATAGCACC
>NC_091294.1:63523989-63552215 GCF_038502225.1 Cherax quadricarinatus | reverse complement strand
CACATAGCACCTCTGCTCCTTCTCTCAATACCCATGGGGAGATGTTATCTGGCCCCATTGCCTTTGAGGTATCTAGCTCACTCAGAAGCCTCTTCACTTCTTCCTCGGTGGTGTGCACTGTTTCCAGCACTTGGTGGTGTGCCCCACCTCTCCGTCTTTCTGGAGTCCCTTCTGTCTCCTCTGTGAACACTTCTTTGAATCTCTTGTTGAGTTCTTCACATACTTCACGGTCATTTCTTGTTGACTCTCCTCCTTCCTTCCTTAGCCTGATTACCTGGTCCTTGACTGTTGTTTTCCTCCTGATGTGGCTGTACAACAGTTTTGGGTCAGATCTGGCTTTCGCTGCTATGTCATTTTCATATTGTCTTTGGGCCTCCCTTCTTATCTGTGCATATTCGTTTCTGGCTCTACGACTGGTCTCCTTATTCTCCTGGGTCTTTTGCCTTCTATATTTCTTCCATTCCCTAGCACACTTGGTTTTTGCCTCCCTGCACCTTTGGGTAAACCATGGGCTCATCCTGGCTTTTTCATTATTCCTGTTACCCTTGGGTACAAACCTCTCCTCAGCCTCCTTGCATTTTGTTGCTACATATTCCATCATCTCATTAACTGGCTTCCCTGCCAGTTCTCTGTCCCACTGAACCCCGTTCAGGTAGTTCCTCATTCCTGTGTAGTCCCCTTTCTTGTAGTTTGGCTTCATTCGTCCTGGCCTTCCTGCTTCTCCCTCCACTTGTAGCTCTACTGTGTATTCGAAGCTTAAAACCACATGGTCACTGGCCCCAAGGGGTCTTTCATATGTGATGTCCTCGATATCTGCACTACTGAAGGTGAATACTAAGTCCAGCCTTGCTGGTTCATCCTCTCCTCTCTCTCTTGTAGTGTCCCTTACGTGTTGGTACATGAAGTGTACCAACACGTACCACACACGTGTGTGTGTGTGTGTGTGCGTGCGTGTGTGTGTGTGTATGTGTGTGTGTGTGTGTGTGTGTGTGTGTATGTGTGTGTGTATGTGTGCGTGTGCGTGTATGTGTGTGTGTGTATGTGTGTGTGTGTGTGTGTGTGTGTGTGTGTGTGTGTGTGTGTGTGTGTGTATGTGTGTGTGTGTGTGTGTACTCACCTGATTGTACTCACCTAATTGTGGTTGCAGGGGTCGAGACTCAGCTCCTGGCCCCGCCTCTTCACTGATCGCTACTAGGTCCTCTCCCTCTCTGCTTCCTGAGCTTTGTCATACCTCTTCTTAAAACTATGTATGGTTCCTGCCTCCACTACTTCACTAGCTAGGCTATTCCACTTCCTGACGTCTCTATGACTGTAGAAATACTTCCTAACGTCCCTGTGACTCGTCTGATTCTTCAGCTTCCAGTTGTGACCCCTTGTTTCTGCGTCCCCTCTCTGCAACATCGTATCTCTGTCCACCTTTTCTATTCCCCGCAGTATCTTGTATGTCGTTATCATGTCTCCCCTGACCCTTCTGTCATCCAGTGTCGTCAGTCCAATTTCCCTCAACCTTTCCTCGTACGACATTCCCCTGAGCTCTGGGACTAGCCATGTTGCAATCCTATGTACTTTCTCTAACTTCTTGACGTGCTTGACCAGGTGTGGGTTCCAGACCGGTGCTGCATACTCCAGTATGGGCCTAACATACACAGTGTACAGTGTCTTGAACGATTCCTTATTAAGGTATCGGAATGCTATTCTCAGGTTTGCAAGGCGCCCGTATGCTGCAGCAGTTATTTGGTTGATGTGTGCCTCCGGTGACGTGCTCTGTGTTATGGTCACCCCAAGGTCTTTCTCCCTGAGTGAGGTCTGTAGTCTTTGTCCACCTAGCCTATACTCTGTCTGCAGTCTTCTTTGCCCCTCCCCAATCTTCATGACTTTGCATTTGGCAGGATTGAATTCGAGAAGCCAGTTTCTGGACCACATGTCCAGCCTGTCCAAGTCTCTTTGTAGTCCTGCCTCATCCTCATCCGATTTAATTCTTCTCATCAACTTCATATCATCTGCGAATAGGGACACTTCAGAGTCTATTCCTTCCATCATGTCGTTCGCATATATCAAAAATAACACTGGTCCTCGAACTGACCCCTGTGGGACCCCGCTCGTCACAGGCGCCCACTGTGATGCCTCTTCACGTACCATGACTCGCTGCTGCCTCCCTGTCAGGTATTCCCTGATCCATTGCAGTGCCCTCCCTGTTATATGCGCCTGATCCTCCAGCTTCTGCACTAATCTCTTGTGGGGAACTGTGTCAAAGGTCTTCCTGCAGTCTAGGAAAACGCAATCTACCCAACCCTCTCTCTCGTGTCATACTTCTGTTACCTTGTCATAAAACTCCAGGTTTGTGACACAGGATTTGCCTTCCATGAACCCATGCTGGTTTTCATTTATAATCTTGTTCTGTTCCAGGTGTTCCACCACTCTCCTCCTGATAATCTTCTCCGTGACTTTGCACACAATACATGTCAGAGACACAGGTCTGTAGTTTAGTGCCTCATTTCTGTTTCCTTTCTTAAATATGGGGACTACATTTGCTGTCTTCCATTTATCAGGTAGTTGCCCAGTTTCAAGGGATGTGTTGAAGATTGTGGTTATGGGCACGCACAGTATCTCTGCTCCTTCTCTAAGGACCCATGGGGAGATGTTGTCCGGTCCCATCGCCTTTGAGGTATCAAGGTCACTTAGGAGCTTCTGCACCTCCTCTTCGGTTGTTCGTATGTCATCCAACACTTGTTGGTATATTCCCTCTTGGTGTTCCCTTCTGTGCTGTCTTCCCACAGCCCTTACTGTCTCTACTGTAAAAACTTCCTTAAATCTCCTGTTCAGCTCCTCACATACCTCCTGATCATTTCTTATGAGTTCTCCACCTTCTGTCCTTAATCTGATCACCTGATCTTTGACTGTTGTCTTCCTCCTGATGTGACTATGCAACAATTTCGGGTCAGTCTTGATTTTCGATGCTATGTCATTTTCATACTGTCGCTGGGCCTCCCTCCTTACCTGTGCGTGTGTGTGTGTGTGTGTGTGTGTGTGTGTGTGTGTGTGTGTGTGTGTGTGTGTGTGTTTGTGTGTGTGTGTGTGTGTGTGTGTGTGTGTGGCGCTTGAAGACAATGCCATAGTTCTATCAACCTTCAGTCTCGTCTACTATATATAGTGCTGTTACATCAGACAACGTATATATTCTGTATAAAGGAGACCTTCAGAGATAAGCCATATAATAAGCTCAGCAGGAATTAGCGTGGAGGGTCATGGAAGCTTATCTTTAGTAGTGATAACCTTAACTGTGTGACTTGTGGCACCTTAACGTTCCCTTAATTCCTTCTTCTTCTCCACCTTTATGGTCAAACAAAAATTATTTCAGTAGATAAAAGCAACAGAAAAGGTTTTTTTTATTAATATATATCTGAAAAAAAGTTTTTGGAAATGATTATATGAATTTAGGCATATAAGTACTAACATACAAACTTACATGGAGAAAGTAAAAATTTGGAAAGAAAATAATAGTATGTTATATTCTAACATACTTAATTATACTTTTATACTTAATTATACTTTTATACTTTTTTTTATAAACTCTTAATACACAACATTTTCCAGTCTAATAATCACTAATGCTTTGTTAGTTGTAGTTTTGCTGTGTTATTTTAATTTCCAATCCTTTGTATTAACTCTATATTCATATCAATGCATATTCTTTTGGTCTTCAGCGGTCTTAGCTGAAGTTGAAGTTCACCTGAAATTCTGTGAATACTTATTGCAAAGTCTGTATCACAAATAATGCTGTTGTTTTTGTTGATTTTTATACCTGACATCTGAAGTCTAAAGACTGTACCACTCAACCCGCTTGTGCAATCATTCAACTCTGTTGAGTGGTACAAGAATGATAAATGAAGAGAGCCAAGTCTTCCTTCAAAACTGCTCAGACTTGTCTGACAAGAGTCGCTGATGGAAGTATTTAACTACGTTGATTACTAGATGACTGATGACTGAACCACAACAGTTGATTACTAGATGACTGATGACTTAACCACAACAGGGCTGATCTCATTTCAGATACTGGCCAGGTTCCTTGTCTTGAACCCTGACAACTCTCTCAAGAAGTCTAATGTAACTCATTAGTTCGCCTATTCATAATACACAAGAAATAACAGTACTTTCAGAATGTCATTAATTCATTGGATTATTTACCTGTTAAAGCCATAGAAGAAGGAATAGCTGCTGAATATAAGATAAGTTGAAAATTGCAATAGACGGCTAAATTGGGACACCAGAACTCTGAGTATGAGTAAATTTAGATAAATGTTGACTATAACAAAGGAGAGGAATTTAGGTTATTTCTCATAGACAAGAGGAGTAGGGCCAAGAGCTAGCTCTGATCATACAAACAGTTACTGGTGAGAGAATTATTATTAATAAAGAACTGCTGCTGTGACCACAGTTCAAATACCTGCGCATGGCATGAATCATGGTTATTAGGTATTCCCGAAACTGACGTATCGGTCCGATTAGGACCGTTAATGGTCCAAGTTGGAACGATACGTCGTCATAAATTTCATTCTTGTACGTGTCTGGTTATTTGTGTATCATCCTCTGTGTTATTCCGTTACTGTCGTGTCTGGTTATTTGTGTATCATCCTGTGTGTTATTCCGTTACTGTCGTGTCTGGTTATTTGTGTATCATCTTCTGTGTTATTCCGTTACTGTCGTGTCTGGTTATTTGTGTATCATCCTGTGTGTTATTCCGTTACTGTCGTGTCTGGTTATTTGTGTATCATCCTCTGTGTTACTCAGTTACTGTCGTGTCTGGTTATTTGTGTATCATCCTCTGTGTTATTCCGTTACTGTCGTGTCTGGTTATTTGTGTATCGTGTGTTACTGTCGTGTCTGGTTATTTGTGTATCATCCTGTGTGTTATTCCGTTACTGTCGTGTCTGGTTATTTGTGTATCATCCTGTGTGTTATTCCGTTACTGTCGTGTCTGGTTATTTGTGTATCATCCCCTGTGTTATTCAGTCACTGTTGTGTCGTTTAATTTTTTATGACTGATGCCTCCTCTCAGGCCTTTCGAACTTTATATTTTAATGTCACGAAATGCAATATTTCTTATCAAATTTTTGATCATATATCGGTTTACGTGTGGTCAGCAGTAACGGTCTGGTTGTTCTGACCCTGATCCGTCACGAGGCCTGGTCACGGACCGGGGCACGGGAGCGTTGACACCCGAAACCTTCTCCAGGTATAGCCCTCCATGTATGCCTTTAACATGACCTTCAAGCTGGGTGAGATTTTGCCTCCTCCTCCACTAGTCACTAGTCAGTACAGATCACCTGTCCACAAGTCTGGCAATACGGTGCACCTGGAGAAGGAAAGTTATTTGAATAAATAATTTAGAAAACAGACAACTTGATAAATGAAACACTAACGCAACATTTGCCATTTTTTATTCTGGAAACGTTTCGCCAGCCAGTGACTTTTCCAGTTCAATTCAGAGAGATCGGTGGAAGATGAGGAAGAGTTTTAGGTAATCAGTCCCTCAGCCTAGAGTCGACATGTTCAGTCCATCTATTTTGATAGACTAACACATCGACTCCAGGCTGAGTGACTGATTACCTTAAACTACTCCTTGTCTTCCACTTTTCTCTGCATTGGACTGAAGAAACCACTGGCTGGCGAAGCATTTCCAGAATAAAGATCACCAAGTGTTGCACAAGCGTCTCATAACAGGCAAGGTATTTTTTCGTTTTTCATAACAGAAACATCATCGTCCCATAAAATCGCGCCGGACCATCATCTTTGTATCGTACTGCACAACGTGAACAAGATATCACATCATTCGTACCTTAACTTCAAATTTTGGCTAAATTGAATTTTGGCTGCAAACACACAACTTTCAGTTGACTTCCTAAACTACAACTAACCTAAACGCTATTATATATATGTAGAAGCTGATCTGTCACATTCCTTCCTGCCACATAACACGACTGTTAGATGACCTGACTCTAATATATATATATATATATATATATATATATATATATATATATATATATATGTATATATACATATATATATAATACATCTATATATATATGTATATATAGATGTATATATATATATGTATATAGATGTATATATATATGTATATATAGATTCCCACCAGGGCAGGGTGGCCCGAAAAAGAAAAACTTTCACCATCATTCACTCCATCACTGTCTTGCCAGAAGGGTGCTTTACACTACAGTTTTTAAACTGCAACATTAACACCCCTCCTTCAGAGTGCAGGCACTGTACTTCCCATCTCCAGGACTCAAGTCCGGCCTGCCGGTTTCCCTGAACCCCTTCATAAATGTTACTTTGCTCACACTCCAACAGCACGTCAAGTATTAAAAACCATTTGTCTCCATTCACTCCTATCAAACACGCTCACGCACGCCTGCTGGAAGTACAAGCCCCTCGCACACAAAACCTCCTTTACCCCCTCCCTCCAACCTTTCCTAGGCCGACCCCTACCCCACCTTCCTTCCACTACAGACTGATACACTCTTGAAGTCATTCTGTTTCGCTCCATTCTCTCTACATGTCCGAACCACCTCAACAACCCTTCCTCAGCCCTCTGGACAACAGTTTTGGTAATCCCGCACCTCCTCCTAACTTCCAAACTACGAATTCTCTGCATTATATTCACACCACACATTGCCCTCAGACATGACATCTCCACTGTCTCCAGCCTTCTCCTCGCTGCAACATTCATCACCCATGCTTCACACCCATATAAGAGCGTTGGTAAAACTATACTCTCATACATTCCCCTCTTTGCCTCCAAGGACAAAGTTCTTTGTCTCCACAGACTCCTAAGTGCACCACTCACCCTTTTCCCCTCGTCAATTCTATGATTCACCTCATCTTTCATAGACCCATCCGCTGACACGTCCACTCCCAAATATCTGAATACATTCACCTCCTCCATACTCTCTCCCTCCAATCTGATATCCAATCTTTCATCACCTAATCTTTTTGTTATCCTAATAACCTTACTCTTTCCTGTATTCAACTTTAATTTTCTTCTTTTTCACACCCTACCAAATTCATCCACCAATCTCTGCAAATTCTCTTCAGAATCTCCCAAGAGCACAGTGTCATCAGCAAAGAGCAACTGTGACAACTCCCACTTTATGTGTGATTCTTTATCTTTTAACTCCATGCCTCTTGCCAAAACCCTCGCATTTACTTCTCTTGCAACCCCATCTATAAATATATTAAACAACCACGGTGACATCACACATCCTTGTCTAAGGCCTACTTTGACTGGGAAATAATTTCCCTCTTTCCTACAAATATCTAACTTGAGCCTCACTATCCTCGTAAAAACTCTTCACTTCCTTCAGTAACCTACCTCCTACATCATACACCTGCAACATCTGCCACATTGTCCCCCTATCCACCCTGTCATACGCCTTTTCCAAATCCATAAATGCCACAAAGACGTCTTTACCCTTATCTAAATACTGTTCACTTATATGTTTCACTGTAAACACCTGGTCCACACACCCCCTACCTTTCCTAAAGCCTCCTTGTTCATCTGCTATCCTATTCTCCGTCTTACTCTTAATTCTTTCAATAATAACTTTACCTGTGATGAATGGTTATGAAAACCGACAAGTTGAAGAATTGAGACACTTATGCAACACATGGGAATCTTTATTGAAGAAACGTTTCGCCACACAGTGGCTTCATCAGTCCAATACAAAGTAGAAGTGGGTAAGGAGAGTAGAAGTTTGAGGTAATCAGTCCCTCAACCTGGAATCGATGTGTTCAGTCCATCACAAGAGTGATGGACTGAACACATCGATTCCAGGTTGAGGGACTGATTACCTCAAACTTCTACTCTCCTTACCCGTTTCTACTTTGTATTGGACTGATGAAGTCACTGTGTGGCGAAACGCTTCTTCAATAAAGATTCCCATGTGTTGCATAAGTGTCTCAATTCTTCAATAACTCTACCATACACTTTACCAGGTATACTCAACAGACTTATCCCCCAATAATTTTTGCACTCTCTTTTGTCCCCTTTGCCTTTATACAAAGGAACTATGCATGCTCTCTGCCAATCCCTAGGTACCTTACCCTCTTCCATACATTTATTAAATAATTGCACCAACCACTCCAAAACTATATCCCCACCTGCTTTTAACATTTCTATCTTTATCCCATCAATCCCGGCTGCCTTACCCCCTTTCATTTTAACTACTGCCTCACGAACTTCCCCCACACTCACAACTGGCTCTTCCTCACTCCTACAAGATGTTATTCCTCCTTGCCCTATACACGAAATCACAGCTTCCCTATCTTCATCAACATTTAACAATTCCTCAAAACATTCCCTCCATCTTCCCAATACCTCTAACTCTCCATTTAATAACTCTCCTCTCCTATTTTTAACTGACAAATCCATTTGTTCTCTAGGCTTCCTTAACTTGTTAATCTCACTCCAAAACTTCATATATATATATATATATATATATATATATATATATATATATATATATATATATATATATATATATATATATATATATATATATATATATATATATATATATATATATATATATATATATATATATATATATATATATATATATATGGTGAAGAGAGATGCTGTTTTGCCAGCTGTTCGGGATCGGTTCCCCAGTCTTTTTCCCTTCATTTCAGCCGGCTACAGCAAGCCCTCAATTCTTTTGTTTGGAGAACATGAAATTCAATCATCACAGGGTGTTCAGCAGGGTGACCCACTCGCTCCACTTCTCTTCTGCTTGGCAGTAAGAGAACTAACTTCCAGCCTACGCAGTGAGCTCAATATCTGGTACCTGGATGACGGCACTCTTGCAGGTACTGAAGAGTCCCTCGTGGGGGACCTACAACTGGTGAAAACACAGGGAGAAGACTTGGGATTCATCCTCAATCCCTCCAAGTGTGAAATCATCACAGCAAACCAGGAAATAATCAATGCTGTGCAAAAAAAATTCTCCCGGAAGTCTCAACTACCACTCTGTCCAACAGTACCCTCTTGGGAGCACCGCTGGGTCACCAGGCCATCGACACTGTCCTCAGGGACAAATTGAATGACCTGATGAGAATGGAGGAGAGAATAAGCAATCTTGATGCCCATGATGCTCTGTATCTCCTCACAAGGTGTCTTACTATGCCTCGACTCACTTCCTGAGGTGTGCACCCTCTTTTGACAATCCAACACTCGATGAATATGATGCACACCTGAGATCAACTTTTAAGAAGGCACTGAACCTGTCACTAGAGGATCAGCGATGGGATCAGGCAACCCTCTCAGTGCGACTGGGAGGTATAGGGGTGCGCAAAGCAACGCATGTTGCTTTACCTGCTTTTTTGTCTTCGTCTTTGGCTTCTAGTGCATTAGTCAAGAAGATTGTTCCCGATCGCTTGAGAGACGTGGTAGGAGCTTAAGACCCCAGGTTTACTGAAGCAGCGATTCGGTGGGACACCCTTGCAGACTCCTCCAGTAGACCAACTCCTCCCAAAGAGCACAAACAGCCCCACTGGGACAAACCGATCATGGAAAAAGTCGCCAACACAATGCTCTCCAATACTTCAGGAAAGGACAAAGCTCGTCTCCTGGCAGTGAAGGCACCACACTCAGGAGATTTCCTGTTAGCTGTCCCCAATTCCTCCCTGGGCACCCGTCTCGACCCACAGGCCATTCGGATTGGTGTTGCTCTTCGCCTAGCCGTCCCCATCCTCACTGAACATAGGTGTATTTGCGGCAGGGCGACAGCTGATTAATTCGCTCTTCATGGTCTTGTGTGTCACACAGCAGAAGGGAAGTATGCCAGACATGAGGAGGTCAATGACATCATGAAGAGAAGCCTCGCAACAGCCCGTTGCCCAGCTCGACGGGAACCCCAAGTACAGAGGTCTGATGGAAGTCAACAGCGTCCTGATGGAGCCACTATGATACCCTGGAAGGATGGAAAGCAGATTGCCTGGGACTACACCTG
This sequence comes from Cherax quadricarinatus, assembly GCF_038502225.1. Taxonomy (NCBI): domain Eukaryota; kingdom Metazoa; phylum Arthropoda; class Malacostraca; order Decapoda; family Parastacidae; genus Cherax; species Cherax quadricarinatus. The sequence continues at coordinate 63,542,187 of NC_091294.1, read as the reverse complement.
TGCTGCCACATTTTAAGCCACATTTTTAACAATCCAATTGATTTTCTAAAAGTGGAGAAAGCCGTATCAAGCAAGTCCATGGTCAACAGGAATATAATTGAATCTTGTTTCATAAAAAGCAGTTTTGACAATAATATGAATATTTCCTTTGGTTTATATAAATTAGATCCATTTATAATTAATAGAATTTGGGAAGAATTTAATAATACATTGGACAAATAATAAATTTTAAAATGCTTAATTCTTGGGTAGAATAGTTTGTTGGTGGGTTGTGTGAAGGACCTGTCTAGTTGGGCCAGTGGGCCTACTGCAGTGTTCCCTATCTTATGAGTTGTGTGTCAGGTGTTGCTTTGTTGTGGGAAGTGATAGTGAGGTGTGGGCTAGACCCTTTATATGCCTTCCTTTGATGCATATATATATATATATATATATATATATATATATATATATATATATATATATATATATATATATATATATATATATATATATATATATGCAAGGAATTCGTAAGAGCAGGCGAAATACACAAACACTGATCTCTGGCTGAAGGAGACTCGAACCTACGATCCTTGGAACAATGTACGTACTGCTTTACCAATCTACCCACACTGGACCAATACCTTAGAGTCCAGCTTGCGCTAGACTTTGATCCAAGGCAGCCAGCTTTCAGGGAGAAGGCTTACAGCTTTTCATCTCATCCCCTGCATGCATCAGCCTTACTAGAGATTTGAACAATGCAAGGAATTCGCGAGAGCAAGCGAAATATGCACAAACACTGATCTCTGGCTGAAGGAGACTCGAACCTACGAACCTTAGGACAAGGTACGTAGTGCTTTGCCAATCTTCCCACACTGGACCAATACCTTGGAGTCCAGCTTACGCTGGAGACGGCCGACTTGTTAATATATATATATATATATATATATATATATATATATATATATATATATATATATATATATATATGTGTATATATATATATATATACATAAATATATATATATACATATATATATATATATATATATACATATATATATATATATATATACATATATATATTTTTTTTTTTTTTTTTCAACAAACCGGCCGTATCCCACCAAGGCAGGGTGGCCCAAAAAGAAAAACGAAAGTTTCTCTTTTTAAATTTAGTAATTTATACGGGAGAAGGGGTTACTAGCCCCTTGCTCCTGGCATTTTAGTCGCCTCTTACAACACGCATGGCTTACGGAGGAAGAATTCTGTTCCACTTCCCCATGGAGATAAGAGGAAATAAACAACAACAAGAACTAGAAAGAAAATAGAAGAAAACCCAGAGGGATGTGTATATATACATATATATGCTTGTACATGCATGTGTAGTGTGACCTAAGTGTAAGTAGAAGTAGCAAGACGTACCTGAAATCTTGCATGTTTATGAGACAGAAAAAAAGGACACCAGCAATCCTACCATCATGTAAAACAATTACAGGCTTTCGTTTTACACTCACTTGGCAGGACGGTAGTACCTCCCTGGGCGGTTGCTGTCTACCAACCTACTACCTAGATATATATATATATATATATACATATATTGATCAATAACATCACTGCACTAGCCAAGGACTCGAACCCATGTTGTACTGATCCGCCTCATGGTGAGTCAGAACCACATGACTCCTTAGACCACAGGATCACCCAATCCTACAAAGATGGCGCAGCCAGAAGGGCTAGCTGTTTTACCGCCACCAGAGGACATTCGGTGTTTTGGGAGTTTCTAGGCTAATTTAATTTTCATCCCTGTTTGTTGTACTAACCTAACCTAACCTACCATGATGCGAGGACATACGATGGTGTGGGTACCTCAGAGCTAATTTCATTCCACTACCCGTTTAGGGTACTAGCCTCCACAAGCAGTATATGTCGCTCTGTTACCATGAACGAGTGGAATTTAATCAATAACCGCGCTGCGAGTAGCTGGGGGATCGAACCCAAGTTGTTTTAGACTGCCTCATAGTGAGCGAAAATTCCACGACTGTCTAACCCACTGGACCACACAATCCTACAAGAATCACGCACCCTACAGAGCTAGGTGTTGTACCCACACTATTGTATGTCCTCGGATCACAGTACAACACTTGGGTGCGTGTTTCTTGTAGGATTCCATGGTTCCGTGGGTTAGAGCGTTATGGAATTTTCTCTCACCATGAGGTGGGCTAAAACAGCACGGGTTCGATCCCCCAGCTAGTCGCAGTGTTGTTATTGATTAAATACCACTTGTTCACTATTACAATACGACATATACTGCGTGTGGAGGCTAGTACACCAAACGGGGAGTAGAACGAAATTAGCTCTGAGGCACCCACACCATTGTATGTCTTCAGATCTCTATACAACACCTAGCTCTGCTAGGCACGTGATTCTTGTAGGATTGTGTGGTCCCGTGGGTTACAGCGTCGTGGACTTCTCGCTCACCATTAGGTGCTGGTATAAAGACGGCATATACAATACATGAGGTTTAAGGGATACATTTGTAATACATATTGCTACATGTTTATCACAGATCACAATGAGAAAATCTCATCCAGATACATGATACAGTAGGCATTTCCTCTCTAAACTGCAGCACTGAATCGCTGGAATAGAAGACTAGCCGTCCTGGGATCCCTAGTTACCCTGATGAGTCTTTTGCCTAGCTCCTTAACGAACTTAGATGAACTCTTTACCCATGGTCCAAAGGTCTCCGGGCCTATGGGAACAAACATATAATGATGGACACGTTCACCGAATTTTCAAAGACTTTTGGAACTCCCAGAGGCTGGTAGCTGCCCCTCCTTCCTCCCTGGTGTATCGGAGATAGGTATCAGGAAATGTAGATTCACATGTGTATTCCCACACCACCTGCTTGCCCTCTGTCCATGCTTGAAGGGTGTTGATACTATCTGGACGCTTTTAGTTGCCATCAGATCTGCATAGTTGGGGTGGTTCCCTAATAGCTGGGCATCCAACTGTTGTGAGGCTCCTCTTGGTAACGTTTTTAACCTATTCATGTCTTGCAATCTTTCCCCTTTGATCTACGGCACACAAGACTTTGGCTGGTACTAGTTGCTATGAAATCATCAGGGTTGTAATTTGGATTCGGGTTAGAATATAACAACTCATAAGGCAAACGCTTATCTACACCGTACAACGCATAATGTGGAGTGTCACCTACAGAAACATTGTAAGCAGAATTTATGACTCACTGAACATCAGGTATAACTTCATCCCAGGTTTCACTATTGGGATTGATAGTGGCTCTCAAGACATCAAGTACTTTCTTATTGGTTCGTTCTACTAACCCATTGCTGGCAGGATGATGAGGAACAATGGTGGATTTAGAGATCTTGTACAATGTACACAAATTTTCAAGAATCTCATTACAGAATTCACCTCCATTATCTGTTACTAAGGACTTAGGGGTGGTATGCCTGTAGATAATGTGTTCTTTAAACGCTTTAGCTACTGTCTCGGCAGTCTCATCTGCAATAGAAACCAATTCACAATATCTGGTGAAATGGTCTACCATAACACAGATGTTTGTCCCCCTGGAGGGAACATTGGAAATTAGTTAACAAATCTAGCGCAACTCTTTCCCACGGTTCGCTAGTAGTTGGATACACCTGGATTGGATTAGGACCATTAGCATCACCTTTATGTTGCATGCAGACACTACATTTCTTAACATACTCAGAAATATCAGTTGCCATACGAGGCCGAAAGTATTTCAATCTGGCTTATTTTACTGAACTATACATACCAAGGTGCGCAACACCTGGTACATCGTAAACTAGCTGTGAGGCTACTCACAAGACTGTGGTACCCGAATCGCTCTGCTGTTTCACTGCCGTAATTATACCTGTGTTCGGCGAGAATAGGGGCTGCAAATCGAAGTGCAACAGCAATGCGGATGGTCTTTGGGTCAAGGCGTGTGCTAAGGCTGTAGTTGGGAACAGCCAACAGAAAGTCCCCTGCATGATAAGCTCTCACTACGAGGAGGCTGGCACTATCCTTCCCCGACACAATGTGAAGCAATGATGATGTTATATTCTCCACTACTGGGCCATTCCAGTATGACTGTTTGTAGTTGTTTGGGGGTGAAGGTCTAGTTTCAGAGCCCATTAGATTATCTCAGGTCGTGGCTCCGTCGACGATCTTTTGATCACGGACTCCGATCTTGTCCCTAAGATGTTCAGGGAGAACCGCTGCTGCAAGTCCAATGGATGCAACACATGAGGACACGAAAGCAGGTTTTTCTACTTCAAGAGTCTTCATTACACAAGTCTATAACACACCAGTATTCAGTTTCTGGACCAGTTTGTAGTGGGGTAAGGAAGTCCTAAGTAAATAGCTTGATCAAACAGAAGCCATGTTGGTAGTCCTCCTCTCCCTACTCCACTACATTCTCTCATGCCTCTACTCCCACTTTTCCAGCCTCCACTGACCTCTTTAACCTTCCCTAACCACTCAGTCATTAGATTCTACCTACATTCACTTTTAACCTAGTTACAAAATGAATTAGAAATATTATTTCATTATTATTATTATTATTATTATTATTATTATTATTATTATTATTATTATTATTATTATTATTATTATTATGATGATGATGATGATGATGATGATGATGATGATTGCACTTAAATAGCTCCAGAGGTCTGGAATTGTGTTAAATTGTTACATTTTATTCAGTATATAACTTGCAGGTAGACTGCAGTGCGGCGAGGGGAACAGTGGAATTTAGAGAGGAATAGAGATAAGAGGGAAGAGAAAGGTAACTTAATGTAACAATATCCCATAACAGAAAGAAAAGTAGGTTAGAGACTTATCTCCCATTTGCTTGTTGATTGTAAATAAGTCTTACTGCTGTCACCTATCATATTACACTGTCGGTTAACTGGTATTCCAGTCATCCCTCATCTAACATCAGTTATCCCTCATCTAACATCAGTCATCCCTCATCTAACATCAGTCATCCCTCATCTAACATCAGTTATCCCTCATCTAACATCAGTTATCCCTCATCTAACATCAGTTATCCCTCATCTAACATCAGTTATCCCTCATCTAACATCAGTCATCCCTCATCTAACATCAGTTATCCCTCATCTAACATCAGTTATCCCTCATCTAACATCAGTCATCCCTCATCTAACATCAGTTATCCCTCATCTAACATCAGTTATCCCTCATCTAACATCAGTTATCCCTCATCTAACATCAGTCATCCCTCATCTAACATCAGTTATCCCTCATCTAACATCAGTTATCCCTCATCTAACATCAGTTATCCCTCATCTAACATCAGTTATCCCTCATCTAACATCAGTTATCCCTCATCTAACATCAGTTATCCCTCATCTAACATCAGTCATCCCTCATCTAACATCAGTTATCCCTCATCTAACATCAGTTATCCCTCATCTAACATCAGTCATCCCTCATCTAACATCAGTTATCCCTCATCTAACATCAGTCATCCCTCATCTAACATCAGTTATCCCTCATCTAACATCAGTTATCCCTCATCTAGCATCAGTCATCCCTCATCTAACATCAGTTATCCCTCATCTAACATCAGTTATCCCTCATCTAACATCAGTCATCCCTCATCTAACATCAGTCATCCCTCATCTAACATCAGTTATCCCTCATCTAACATCAGTTATCCCTCATCTAACATCAGTTATCCCTCATCTAACATCAGTTATCCCTCATCTAACATCAGTTATCCCTCATCTAACATCAGTTATCCCTCATCTAACATCAGTTATCCCTCATCTAACATCAGTTATATCATGTGGGAGTTCGATACGTGGATTAGGGAAGAAATACTCACGTAGGCTGTTATTACTTATAATTGCTGTTATGTGGAGGGAGCCCGCAGCCGTTACCTGTCTCCTTGGTTACACTTGTAATACTGACTAGCCGGGCTGCCCAGTACCCTGTAGTGGGTCTTTTGAAATAGTGTCAGCTCAGCACAATATGAAAGACCGTGACTCAGGCGAGACGGTTGGTCGTTGAGTCAATGGACGGTTACTGGTAACTGGTTACTACTGAGACTGGTAACTGGTTACTACTACTGAGAGCTCGGCGACGCTAACGTATGTCGTCCCGACATACAACTAATACAAACTAGAGATGGCAGGTATACGGCTTGGGCTGATTCTATACAATGTCAAAGTACACAACATGAAACATTATAGATACATAAGTAGAACATTGGAATGAAAGCTTACGTAACTGAAACTGTAATGCAATACAAGGTATACTATAGTACAACTTAAAACTCAACAAATGAACAACGAACTCAACGTTGAGATTACAAGTGATAAAAACAAAAATTTTGATCAATCGATCTGTATTCGTGTGATCTACGGATTCTGAGGAAGGAATATATACAAAGAAAGAGTGTTTAACAGAAAGGCAGATTCGGTGCACGCAAATCTAGACTGTTAACTCTCAGAATGCGGAGAGAACATGAACACAAAAAAAAAAAATTCTTGAACACTGATAAGTTGATACTGTAATTATTCATCTATACAGGTTATTTACATTTAACCCCAACTCTGCTAGGGTAAGATTGGCATATGCAGAATGGGTGTCATCTCTGGGAGGATCAAACTCTGTAGCATTGGCTAACTCATGCTGTATTTGAGGCAAATCTGAATTGGAAGTTACAAATGATACTTGAGGATTTCTCAATACCTGTCGTGTACGTAGGGAATAACGACATTCAGGTTGATCGTCTGACTGAGTATCAGAGGAAGAGAGTACAGGATCAGGAGGATTGTCAGAGTCTGTCACATTAGTCTGGGTTGGAACATCATTATCATCACATACTAACTTCATATGATCCAAATGCGATTCTTTATACTGACCAGTACTAATCTCTCTAACCTTATACTTATTACCAGTGATATGTTCAACTACTCGATAAGGACCAACAAACTTTTGATCAAGCTTTGGCATTGCAGACGTTTTGTTAAAATTAGTCAGCATAACTCTCGAACCTACTTTGATTTTGGATGGCTTTACTCGAGTATTTGCGACTCTTGTAAATTCAGCTGTTGATTTATGAAGTGTTTCACGGATTCTTCTAAAAACACTTTGAGCTAAGCTGGTACGAGTTGCTACGAAATCATCAGGGTTGTAATTTGGTTTCGGATTAGAATATAACAACTCATAAGGCAAACGTTTATCTACACCATACAATGCATAATGTGGAGTGTCACCTATAGAAACATTGTAAGCAGAATTTATAGCACACTGCACATCAGGTATAACTTCATCCCAAGTTTCACTATTGGGATTGATAGTGGCTCTCAAGACATCAAGTACTTTCTTATTGGTTCGTTCCGCTAACCCATTGCTGGCAGGATGATGAGGAACAATGGTGGATTTAGAGATCTTGTACAAGGTACACAAATTTTCAAGAATTTCATTACAGAATTCACCTCCATTATCTGTTACTAGGGACTTAGGGGTGGTATGCCTGCAGATAATGCGTTCTTTAAACGCTTTAGCTACTGTCTCGGCAGTCTTATCTGCAATAGGAACTAACTCACAATATCTGGTGAAATGGTCTACCATAACACACAGATGTTTGTTACCTTGGAGGGAACATTGGAAATTAGTTAACAAATCTAGCGCAACTCTTTCCCAAGGTTCGCTAGTAGTTGGATACACTTGGATTGGATTAGGACCATTAGCATTGCCTTTATGTTGCATGCAGACACTACATTTCTTAACATACTCAGAAATATCAGTTGCCATACGAGGCCAAAAGTATTTCAATCTGGCTTGTTTTACTGAACGATCCATACCAGGGTGTGCAACACCTGGTACATCGTGAACTAGCTGTAAGGCTACATTCACTAGTGACTGTGGAATTACTAACTGGTATACTCTTCTGCTAGGAGTACCCAACTCGGCTGTTCGATACAGTAATTCTTGGTTCATGACAAAGTCACTGATGGGTGCTGGTGGCTTCACATTCAGAATAAGATCTTCCTGGAGCAGGAATCGAATCACACCAGACCACATGGGATCTGTTCGTTGAGCATTCTTTACATCTTCAGCACTAAATGGAGGGTCTGCAGTTACTATACTAACATGTCGCGATAAGGCATCTGCGACTACATTTGACTTGCCAGGTAAATGCTCAAAGGTGGGATTGAACTCTTGGATAGTCAAGGTCCATCTAGCTAACCTTCCAGTAGGTTGTTTGTTCTGGAATAAGGGTATCAGTGGAGCATGATCTGTCAAGACATGAACAGAGTACTGATAAATAATGTCTCGGAAGTGCTTTAAAGACCATACTATTGCTAAAGCTTCTTGCTCAGTTACTGTATAATTACGTTCAGCCTTTGTAAGGACTCGGCTAGCAAATGCAACTGCGTTGTACTTGCCATCGGTCTTCTGAGCTAGTACGGCACCTATGCCAATTGAACTAGCATCAGTTGTCAGATAGAAAGGCTTAGAAAAATCTGGAAATTTCAAAATTGGAGCAGATGTTAGCTTTTCTTTTAGAGTTTGGAATGCTCTTTCTTGACGGAAGGTCCAAACAAAAGGAGCATCTTTCTTAAGCAACTCAGTTAGAGGAGCAGCTATGGAAGAAAAATTGGCAATGAAAGATCTATAAAAACCTGCTAAGCCCACAAAGGATCTTACGGCATCAGCAGTTTTGGGAGTTGGAAAATTTAGTACTGCAGTTACTTTACTTTGGTCAGTCGTAACCCCTCTAGGAGTGACTACGTGACCAAGAAACTTAATTTCTGATCTGAAAAATTGACATTTTGACAGTTTGATCTTTAAATTGGCTTCTTCAAGCTTACCAAGTACTACATCCAGTCTTTTCAAGTGTGTATCCACGTCTTTAGACATGACGATTACGTCATCTAAGTACACCATAAGTGCATTACCTATGAGACCTCTAAAGATATTAGTCATGAGCCTTGAGAACGTGATAGGGGAAGATCGTAATCCAAATGCCATACGGAGGAAGTGATAATGACCTGTAGGAGTGGAGAATGCAGTTAGCTCTTGGCTGTCCTCGTGAAGAGGGACTTGCCAAAACCCTTGTAACAAATCTAGGGTTGAAAAGACTTTGTTATCTCCGATATTACGTAAAAGATCACCCAGTACAGGGAGTGGAAAGCGATCTGGAATGGTTTTTGCGTTTAACTTCCTAAAGTCAATTACTGGACGCCAAGTACCATCCTTCTTAGGTACTAGTATCAAGGGTGCATTCCAAGGTGAATTGCTAGGTGCAATAACTCCATCATCAAGCATTTGATTGATCAATTCTTCTGCGACAGCAACTTGTGAATGAGGCATTCTGTACGCAGGTATGTAGATAGGTCTAGTACCAGGTTCAAGTGGAATACGATGGGACAATAAGTTCGTTATACCCATCTTCTCACCTGGTAAAGCAATGGCTTTACGACGTTTGTTCAACAGAGTCAACAAACGCTTGACTTCATCTGGGAAGTCAGTGGGAGCTAAGTCTTTCTCCTCAACTGGTGGAACAGATTGATCCAGTGAAGTGGATGAGGTCTCCCCGGCAGAAATAGCACCGACCCACTGGTCAGGTGACAACTCATCCTCTACCTGAACAGGGTAAGGATAGTGAACAAGGTCAACAAGATTGGTATTTGCCCTGAGGCGAACACTGTGACCAGAAGTGTTGGCCAGGTAGAAATGGATCTTACTATCTCGTACAACATGTAAGGATGGTTCAACAAATAGACCTTTTACTTTGCAGGAATCACTGTCAACTAGGACGTTATCACCATCTGGAACACTAGGAACAACTACAGACACTCTAGTGAGAGCACTAGCCGCAACAGAAACGTCTTTCTGCAGACGGCATGTGACATCAACAAGAGATGGCATTACTAGTTGCAAGTAATTGTTTTCCGACAAGGCGTCCCCTGTGGAGAAACTACTACTCGAACTAGCAGGCATTGCAGGGATAGGTTGAGCACTCAAGGCAATCTGAGCGTCCTCGGACACTTGAGGCATCGGACTATCCTGCAATTCTGAAGGTATAGGTGGAACACTGATGGGAGTGACAGAATTACCAGTGCCTGACCGCTTGGGTACGCTACTGGAGAATGCATTAGCTTGTAAGGACTTAATCCGTACATCATACTCTGCAGCAGTATAACAGATTTCTGATCCAAGCTGGTAACCCCAGAATGGAACGATCAAGTCGTCAATTTGTGCATGCCATCGATAAGGGTCGAGCACAATGCGTAAGTCTCGCATGGAAGCAAATCCCAGTAGAAGGTCACCAGGGAAAGTAATCTGGTCGACAACAAAGAAGGAAACAGTGAAGTCTCTACCTTGGATAGAAAAGGTTAGGGAAGTCCGACCTCGGACACGCAGGTGAGAACCAGATACTCCACTAAGGGAGGACACAGGAGTCGGTTCTACGAGAAGGACATGTCGTAACTTCTTATCCTTAAACAAACTAGACCTAATAATATTGATTTGCGCACCAGAGTCCATGAACAATTGAACGGGCGCATTATAAACAGATGCTTGCACTATAGGGCCTATGGTTGCATTGGAAGTTATGTGCAAACAAAAAGGTGGATTGTCATCAGAAAAGACTTGTTCTACTCCATCCCCAAAATCATCTATGTCAGAGACATGTGAAGCAACATCATCAGCAGGGTTGGCATGCTCGAGACTGCTTAAGGCTTCAAAGGAGTTGTGAACGGGGATGGTGTACTCATTATCACCTACTGTCACCATGGGGCGGTTTGACTGGGGCGCTCGAATTCCCCCGAATTGGAAGAACGAGCCTGGTTCTGGTTAGGTTGAGAATTGAAAGAATGAGCCTGGTTCTGGTTATTTTGAAAACCACGAGATCTGTTTCCTCGACGGGTTCTGCGGTTGGAACGACCACGGAAAGACCTAGAGTACTGAAGGTTATAGAGAGCATTACACTCAGATGTGTCATGTCCATGTATTCTATGATAAGTACAGTAGGGAAGATCTGAGTACTCATCATCAGTACGACGTCTCTTAGGGTAACTATCAGGACAATTAATTGCAATATGTCCACGGAAACCACAGTTATAACAATTCCGCCGACTATGGTTACTGAATGTACTATGAATACTACGAGGTGTATAACGACTCTGTACACTGGTTCTTGGTGATCTCTGAGATGGTTGACGACTACGATTTGTCTCTGTGGCGCAAACAAGAGGTGGTGCAGACTGAGGCATATGTGTGACATTACTTTTGATACAAGGGAAAGTACCCTGGGGGCACAAGGAACGTACATGATTTAAGGCTGTAAGAGGTTCCATCGTTACAGTTGGAGGATGAGCCTCATAAGCACACACAGAAGCAGGTGGCATTAGTTCTTTAATTGCTCCAAAAGCTGCTATTTTAGCAATTGATTCTGTAAATGGTTTAGCCTCGTCAGGGAGAAAAGATGATGATTGGACAGCATTGATAAATGATGATAAAAGTTTGTCTAATCTAACAGCAAATGCACTCAACGATTCAGTACTCATGGGTGTAGCATTCACTAGTTCTCTAAGAACGACATATGGATCAGCTGTTTTTACTGGGACAAGGAAAGAACGAATCAGTTCCTCATATTGTGACCACTTAGTAAGATTCCTGAAGTCTCGCATATCAAGGAGATCAACAACGTGAACAGCAGCAGGAGATCGATAAAGAGCTTCTTTAGCAAGTCTGATAAGGCTTTCCTCTGAAGGAGGACCTTCAGCTAGAGCACTAGCACGAGAACGAATGGCTGCAAACCATGCTTCAAGACTATGTACATGGCCATTGAATAAAGGTAACGCATCAAGGGAATCACGAGTATAACTATAATATCTCGGTGTCTGGGTCGGTCTGTCAGTCGCTAAGAAACTGTGAGGACTGATGACAGGAGCAGCAATAGTCTGAGAGGTCTGAGTGTCGACATTCACTAAAGTATCACTTGACGGTATGTGAGACATAATGGCAAAGTAACACGAGAACAAATAAAGCAAAAATAATGAACAATAAAAATGATATAAAATTCTAGAATTGAAATGAAAAGATATACAACTAATTCTGCAGAAGTAATAAAAATAATATTTAAGATACACTGCAAGAGGAAGGAAAACTCAATTTAAAGGACTATTGACCAAGAAAAAAAAAAATTTACATTGAAATATACAAGTAAAAATATTACTGGAGACTGAATTAAATGCAAAATGAACTGTCTTTACTCTTGCTAATAAAGAAATTAATTAATTAAAATTTTAAATCAATGTGAAAGTGTACAATAAAATTATTAAATTGTTAACTGGGAAATTTAAGTATTTTCTAAGAATGCATAGACAAAATTAAAATATAATATATAAAAATATCAATAAAAGAAAAGAATTCACTGCAGAACAGTTCAACAAAATAATTCACTTCAGAACAAGTACAACAAAATAAAGTATAGAAATAATCACTGCAGTAATAAAGTGTCACTGGGAAAACTCAGGTAAAATAATGAATTAAAATATGAAGACCAAAAAATTAAACTGATTGAACACTTTAACTCTTAATTGTAAATTAGACAAAACAATTTACTCAAACAGAGTAAGAAAACACTTTACGTTAAAAGTAATTGAAATTACATCAAGAGTGAATTTGTTCAAGAAATTACAAAAATATGAAAAAATTAAAACACAGGTACAAAACAGGTAATATAACACTTACAGTGACGGAGCACACTTCATTAAAATATATTCTTACAACAAAATCCTGCTGTGGAGACAACAAAATCTTGCTGTGACTGATACGACAAAAATTTGCTGGCAAAAATAATGGTACACAAGTCTGCGAAAAAATTAGAGGAATGAGACACTGTTGGCATACGAAAAAAAAAGACACACATAGAAATAAATGGATAATTTGGTATGCTGAAAGAATACAATAAAAAAAAATGAATCCCTTCACACAGGGTGTGACTGGTACACTACACAATAATACTTACTACAGACAGGAGTAGCATAAAGAAAAACACAGAATAAAAAAAATAAGATAAGTGAAAACACTGAAAAATATTGTAAAAATTAACGAGTCAAAGAAAAACTGAAAACACAAGGTTTAGAGTACACAAGCAATTTACTATAAATGTCTCACACACGCAAATGTCTTTAAATGCAAGAAAAAATGTCTCAAGAAAATTATCACTGAAGTCGGGAGTAGTAGACGGGCGGTGGGTACTGGTGATGGGGCGAAGATATTGTCCTGTGGGCGGGCGGTGTGTCCTCTTCCACTCACACTGTTGCCGTGAAGAAATGTGCGTTCTAGACGAACTCACATAACTGGCTTTATCGGTGGCACCAGCTACAATCTCTTGACCAATTATGTGAGTTATCCCTCATCTAACATCAGTCATCCCTCATCTAACATCAGTTATCCCTCATCTAACATCAGTCATCCCTCATCTAACATCAGTTATCCCTCATCTAACATCAGTCATCCCTCATCTAACATCAGTTATCCCTCATCTAACATCAGTTATCCCTCATCTAACATCAGTTATCCCTCATCTAACATCAGTCATCCCTCATCTAACATCAGTTATCCCTCATCTAACATCAGTCATCCCTCATCTAACATCAGTTATCCCTCATCTAACATCAGTTATCCCTCATCTAACATCAGTTATCCCTCATCTAACATCAGTCATCCCTCATCTAACATCAGTTATCCCTCATCTAACATCAGTTATCCCTCATCTAACATCAGTCATCCCTCATCTAACATCAGTTATCCCTCATCTAACATCAGTTATCCCTCATCTAACATCAGTTATCCCTCATCTAACATCAGTTATCCCTCATCTAACATCAGTTATCCCTCATCTAACATCAGTTATCCCTCATCTAACACCATCGTTGGTTTTTATATGAAATGTTGAAGAATTTTTTTTAGGTTTAATGTTAGGTTAGGTTAGGTTAGGTTAGGTTAGGTTAGGTTAGGTTAGGTTAGGTTAGGTTAGGTAATACACAAAATACCCGCACATAGAAGAGAGCTTACGACGACGTTTCGGTCCGACCTGGACCATTTACAAAGTCACACTAACAAAAAGGAGAGCAGAAAGGGTATATATAGGCAGGAGATGGTACTGGTAGTAGTGGCGGTAGTAGTGGAGGGAAGGAAGTCGTAGTGGGGAGGTAGTAAGTGTAGGAGGGGCCGGTCAAATACTGACAGAGAGGAGCAGTGCCCGGGAGCTGGTGCCCACAGAAGGTAAGAGCAAGAAGGCCGAGGGGGAGGGGGAACAAATAAATAAATAAATAAAGAAGGAACAAATACCCAGGCCAGAAGAAAGACAACCCAAAGTCGGACCGAAACGTCGTCGTAAGCTGCTCTCTTCTACGTCCGGGTTTTTTTGTGTATTGCTCCAGTCACGGCATTGAGCCTTTTTCGTTATTTAGGTTAGGTAAGGTTAGATTAGGTTAGATTAGGTTAGGTTAGGTTAGGTTAGGTTAGGTTAGGTTAGGTTAGGTTAGGTTAGGTTAGGCTAGGCTAGGTAAGATTAAAAAAAGCAAACAAACCATACCACGCTTGGGGAGTTTGAAAACTCCAGACCGTCGCGTTAGCCACTGGACCAGCTAGCTTTAATAAGATTCATCCAACTAGGTATATTTCTACACTATAGTGAAGAAATATACCTACTTAGATGAATCTTATTGAAAGTAGCTGGCCCAGTGGCTAGCGCGACTGTCTGGAGTTTTGAGACTCTAACTGCGGGTTCAAACCCCACCCGTGGTATGGTTTGTTTGCAATAATGTCATTACGTTTTCGTGAGTTAGGTAAGGTTAGGTTAGGTATGGTCAGCCTAGGTTAGGCTAGGTTAGGCTAGATTAGGTTAGGTATGGATAGTCTAGGTTAGGGAATATTAGGTTAAGTAAGATTATTCTAGGTTAGGTAGTTATATAAGGCTCAGCACAGTCAAAAGCACAAACGGTCCAAGTCTGTCCGACCTGGACTAATAACTAGTATGACCATTAACTGTGTGACCATTAACTGTGTGACCATTAACTGTGTGACCATTAACTGTGTGACCATTAGCTGTGTGACCATTAACTGTGTGACCATTAACTGTGTGACCATTGACTGTGTGACCATTAACTGTGTGACCATTAACTGTGTGACCATTAACTGTGTGACCATTGACTGTGTGACCATTAACTGTGTGACCATTAACTGTGTGACCATTGACTGTGTGACCATTAACTGTGTGACCATTAACTGTGTGACCATTGACTGTGTAACCATTAACTGTGTGACCATTGACTGTGTGACCATTAACTGTGTGACCATTAACTGTGTGACCATTAACTGTGTAACCATTAACTGTGTGACCATTAACTGTGTAACCATTAACTGTGTGACCATTAACTGTGTAACCATTAACTGTGTGACTATTAACTATGTGACCATTAACTGTGTGAACATTAACTCTTTGGACATTGACTATGTGACTAGTTAATGGTCTAAATAGACCAAAAACTGTGACTGTCATAGGGTTTTATATTTCGTGGTGATGCAGCTAGGCCTGGTGCTGCCCTCTGGTGAGCTTATTTCTAACCTCGACCTGATTCCACCAGACCTTGTATCTGTCTCGGTACCTTATCAAACAAGGGACAACCTGGATGTTCTCTCAACTCTCTCGTCAGACTGTAGGCCTGGCAGGCCTAGCATCCAGCCACACTGCTGTGTACGTTTATACAAAAAAAAAAAAACCTAGACTCGCCTCTGAAGATGTAATTTCCTCAGCAGACAAGACTTCTAGAAAACGTCGTCAGAAGTTTCGGTCTCTTGTTGCAGGTTATTTGTGTTGTTCCAGTCACGGTATTGTGCCTTTTATACTTTAAGTGTCTTGTTAGGTTAGGTTAGATTAAGGTTGTTTAGGTTAGGTTAGGATAGGATAGATTAAATTAGGTTAGGTTAGGTTAAGGTTGTTTAGGTTAGGTTAGGATAGGATAGATTAAATTAGGTTAGGTTAGGTTAAGGTAGTTTAAACTAGGTTAGGTTAAGGTAGTTTAAACTAGGTTAGGTTAGGTTAAGGTAGTTTAAACTAGGTTAGGTTAAGGTAGTTTAAACTAGGATAGATTAGGTTAGGTTAGGTTAGGTTAAGGTAGTTTAAACTAGGTTAGGTTAAGGTAGTTTAAACTAGGTTAGGTTAGGTTAGGTTAAGGTAGTTTAAACTAAGGTTTAGAGTGTAGAGTGGACTTGGTTAGGTTAAGTCAAGTAAGGTAAGGAAAACAAAGGTAAAATATGGTAAGGCTATGTTAGGTTACACAATTCTGGGTTATGTTACTGTGGGTGATGTTAAGATAGAGGTTATATTAGGTTAGGTATGTAGAAGTTTGGATTAATCTAGTTTAGGTATGGGTAGGTCAGGTTAGCATATGATAGGTTTGACAATGTTGTTTAGGTTAGGTTAGGCTCTGGTGGCCTGGTGGTTAAAAGGCTCTGGTGGCCTGGTGGTTAACGCTCTCGCTTCACACGGTGAGGGCCTGGGTTCGATTCCCAGCCAGAGTAGAAACATTGGACGTGTTTCTTTCCACCTGTTGTCTATGTTCCCCATCAGTAAAATGGGTACCTGGGTGTTAGTCGACTGGTGTGGGTCGCATCCTGGGACACTGACCTAAGGAGGCCTGGTCACAGACCGGGCCGCGGGGGCGTTGACCCCCGGAACTCTCTCCAGATAAACTCCAGATAAACTCTCCAGATAGGTCAATTTAAGTTAGGTTAAGTAAAATAAGTTTAAATATCGGAATCATTGTAAGTGGTCAGACACTCAGCCATGAAGAGGAACCAACTACCTCATAATTCCTTCTGTCTCCAGACGGAGGGACCGATGAACTCTCATTTACTTCTCAAGTGCTTCTGCTGTTTGCAGTGTATCACTAACCTCTGTATTCGACTGAAGAAGCCTGCTGAGGAGGAGAAACGATTCGGCAAACATACCCAACAGTGATACATGTGTCTTATATATCCCAGGGATGACCCAATAACGCAACAGCCAGCACAATGTCTGACTTATATTCACTGGGTTTTTTAATTCTCTTCCCCAGGATGCAACTTACAACAGTCAAGTAACATTCAGGTACCTACTTACCGCTATGTGAAGAGGGGCAGCAGGTGTAAGGTGACTGATACACAGGCACCTACTTACTGATAGGTGAAGAGGGGAAGCAGGTGTAAGGTGACTAATAAACAGGTACCTACTTACTGTTAGGTGAATAGGGGCAGCAGGTGTAACGAAACATGCCTAACATTATCTCGCGACTGGGTACCGACCTCAGTGTACCAGTTGTGGTCACTACCAACTTAGCCACCACTAACAGCTGGCACTGTGGTACACTGCTCCTCTCACTTGAACACTCAGCTGGACTCTCAGCCAGTGACACCTTCCTCAGTGGCATTTGAAAACATTATTACAACGTAAGTGGTAAGAGGTGGGGTAAGGTCGAAATTAATATAGCGAGAAATAGCATGAAACTTTCCAAAATTAGAAGGCGGGCCCAAGAGCTGAGCCTCCACCCTTGCAAAATGTGTAATTAGTGATAGTTAATTACGCCCCACACGCGGCCATAAGGGCGCCTCTCATCACTCTCACCTGGACTCGCACATTACCTGTCTGGAGTTATTTATCTCTGAGGTAATAGCGGGGAGGCTTAAGATAATAGAAGATAATAGGTGGGATAATGAAGGAGACAAATATGGTGAAGGAGAAAGTGATGGTGACAGACTGTGACTGGTGATCGAGAGTGATGGTGACAGTCTCTGTCAAGTGGTAGAGTGAAGGTGACAGTCTTTGACAGGTGGAGTGAAGGTGATAGACTGTGAACAGTGGTGGGTAAAGACAATATCTCCCCAAGGGTCCTGAGAGAGGGAGGAGATGCACTGTGTGTGCAGCTAGCAATAAACTTCAACAAATCTATCGAAACAGGGCAACTGCCTGAGGTGTGGAAGACATCAAATGTAAACCCAAATTTTAAGGAAGAAGAAAAAGAGGCAGAATTTAACTACAGACCAGTGCCACTGATATGTAGAGTATGTAATATCACGGAGAAGTGGTGGTGCACCTAGAATGAAGCTTGCTCATTCAAAACAACTAGCACCGCTTCAGGGATGGAAAATCTT
>NC_091294.1:63441489-63518989 GCF_038502225.1 Cherax quadricarinatus | reverse complement strand
GTGCTGCCAGCAGTAACTGCCTGGTTGATCAGACCCTGATCCACCACGAAGCCTGATCTCAGACGGAGCTGCGGGGGCGTTGACCCCCGAAACCCTCTCCAGGTAAACTCCAGGAGGTTTATTATCTACCTGTGAACTAAGCACAAGTCAGCCCACGTCTAGACTAACCTGTTAGACACAATCCATCTGAATGAAGATTATAAAAACAGTACATTACAAGCTTTTCTATACTGATAACAATCTTTTTCCATATGTTAACATTCATTTAGCTAAAAGAACCAAACCATACCACGGGTGGAGATAGAATCCGCGGTCAGAGAGTCTCAAACCTCCAGACCGTCGCGTTAGCCACTGGACCAGCTAGCCACAATAAGATTCATCCAACTAGGTATATTTCTACACCATAGGAAGTTTAGCATAGTCACAGTGGTACCTATGCTAACCTTCCTAGTTGGATGAATTTTACTGAAGCTAGCTGGCCCAGTGGCTAACGCGACGGTCTGGAGTTTTGAGACGCTGACCGCTGGTTCAAACCCCACCCGTGGTATGGTTTGTTTGCAATCGAGTCATTACGATTTCGTGAGTCATTCATTTAGCTACTAGGATATAAATATGGACATAAAACTGCGATAGCACACGAGATAAGTTTTGTTCTGAAATTCACGTCTTTGTTGCTTTGATTTTGCGTAGGAAATACCTCAGTGATATATTTATGAGGCATGTACTGTACTTGCATCCATAATTATTATTAAAAATAATAGATCAAGAATGAGGCGAGTAGATCTAGATACATGAATCAAAAGCCTCCAGATAACCTCTTCTTCAGAACACTTATAATCAGTATGCCACAATTACTCACAGCAAATGGTAGAATATTTCACTCTCAACCACAATCGCCTGGTTTCAGTGCAAAGGTGAGGCTAAGTGTATATACAGGTATACTAACACCTACTGTCCAGGTTCACCATACAGAAAATAACTACCTAGGAGTTAGGTGACACTTGTGGGCGGCATCATGGTAAATTTAAGTTCCGAGTTAATGCAATTAAAATCATGCCTTCCGTTCCTCCTCCTTCCTTCTGCCTCGTCCCTTCTTCCTCCTCCTCCTCCTCCTCCTCTTTTATCTACTTTTTAATTCACATAAACAACGTTGTAAGAAATTTGGCTCCGCTGGTATAGTTGATGATATCCATTTATCAACACATCCATCTAAGTGGAGAAATCGACGGAAATGTTAAAAGTGAGCAAGTATACCAGAATGATTACTTTAAACCTCATATTAAGGACAAAAATATCCTTGACCAGTAGTGAACAGGTGTAGAGCACCCTTAATGATCCTCGTGTAGTCGATAGATTTTAAACCCATTAAGCATAGTAACACAACTAATGACAAAACTCAACCAGGTTTACCTCCTCTCGTCACTGTCTACTAGGGTACATCAGTACAACCTACCCAGATCTTATTCTGCACGTTCCCTGGGCTCATGATTATCATTTGCATATATTTCCTGTGATAACAAGTGAGGAGAATGGTGGGTGTGGCCCAGCTGGGTCTACACCCGTTCCTGGCTTCACTCTTCTTCACAAGTGAGGAGAATGGTGGGTGTGGCCCAGCTGGGTCTACACCCGTTCCTGGCTTCACTCTTCTTCACAAGTGAGGAGAATGGTGGGTGTGGCCCAGCTGGGTCTACACCCGTTCCTGGCTTCACTCTTCTTCACAAGTGAGGAGAATGGTGGGTGTGGCCCAGCTGGGTCTACACCCGTTCCTGGCTTCACTCTTCTTCACAAGTGAGGAGAATGGTGGGTGTGGCCCAGCTGGGTCTACACCCGTTCCTGGCTTCACTCTTCTTCACAAGTGAGAAGAATGGTGGGTGTGGCCCAGCTGGGTCTACACCCGTTCCTGGCTTCGCTCTTCTTCACAAGTGAGGAGAATGGTGGGTGTGGCCCATCTGGGTCTACACCCGTTCCTGGCTTCACTCTTCTTCACAAGTGAGGAGAATGGTGGGTGTGGCCCAGCTGGGTCTACACCCGTTCCTGGCTTCACTCTTCTTCACAAGTGAGAAGAATGGTGGGTGTGGCCCAGCTGGGTCTACACCCGTTCCTGGCTTCACTCTTCTCCACAAGTGAGGAGAATGGTGGGTGTGGCCCATCTGGGTCTACACCCGTTCAAGGGGTGTAGAACCAGCTGGGGTCTACACCACATGAAGGGATCTTGGTTCAGAGATGACTGTTGCCACTGTTGCTGTGTTTGTTAATTGATGACTGTTGTCACTGTTGCTGTGTTTGTTCAATGATGACTGTTGTCACTGTTGCTGTGTTTGTTCAATGATGACTGTTGCCACTGTTGCTGTGTTGGTTCAGTGATGACTCTTGTCACTGTTGCTGTGTTGGTTCAGTGATGACTGTTGTCACTGTTGCTATGTTGGTTCAGTGATGACTGTTGTCACTGTTGAAGTGTTGGTTTAGTGATGACTGTTGTCACTGCTGCTGTGTTGGTTTAGTGATGACTGTTCTCACTGTTGCTGCGTTGGTTCAGTGATGACTGTTGTCACTGCTGCTGTGTTGGTTCAGTGATGCCTGTTGTCACTGTTATTGTGTTGGTTCAGTGATGACTGTTGTCACTGTTGCTGTGTTGGTTCAATGATGAATGTTGTCACTGTTGCTGTGTTGGTTCAGTGATGACTGTTGTCACTGTTGCTGTGTTGGTTCAGTGACTGCTGTCACTGTTGCTGTGTTGGTTCAGTGATGCCTGTTGTCACTGCTGCTGTGTTGGTTCAATGATGACTGTTGTCCCTGTTGCTCTGTTATTTCAGTAATGCCTGTTACCACTGTTGCTGTGTTGGTTCAGTGATGACTGTTGTCACTGCTGCTGTGTTGGTTCAGTGATGACTGTTGTCACTGTTGCTGTGTTGGTTTAGTGAAGCCTGTTGTCACTGTTACTGTGTTGGTTTAGTGATGACTGTTGTCACTGTTGCTGTGTTGGTTTAGTGATGACTGTTGTCACTGTTGCTGTGTTGGTTTAGTGATGACTGTTGTCACTGCTGCTGTGTTGGTTTAGTGATGACTGTTGTCACTGTTGCTGTGTTGGTTATGTGATGACTGTTGTCACTGTTGCTGTGTTAATTCAGTGATGACTGTTGTCACTCTTGCTGTGTTGGTTCAGTGATGACTGTTGTCACTGTTGCTGCGTTGGTTTAGTGATGACTGTTGTCACTGTTGCTGTGTTGTTTAGTGATGACAGTTGTCACTGTTGCTGTGTTGGTTCAGTGATGACTGTTGTCGCTGTTGCTGTGTTGGTTTAGTGATGACTGTTGTCACTGTTGCTGTGTTGGTTCAGTGATGACAGTTGTCACTGTTGCTGTGTTGTTTGGTGATGACTGTTGTCACTGTTGCTGTGTTGGTTCAGTGATGCCTGTTGTCACTGTTGCTGTGTTGGTTTAGTGATGACTGTTGTCACTGTTGCTGTGTTGGTTTAGTGATGACTCTTGTCACTGTTGCTGTGTTGGTTTAGTGATGACTGTTGTCACTGTTGCTGTGTTGGTTCAGTGATGACTGTTGTCACTGTTTACTATGTTGGTTCAGTGATGCCAGTTGTCACTGTTGCTGTGTTGGTTTAGTGATGACTGTTGTCACTGTTGCTGTGTTGGTTCAGTGATGCCTATTGTCACTGTTGCTGTGTTGGTTTAGTGATGACTGTTGTCACTGCTGCTGTGTTGGTTTAGTGATGACTGTTGTCACTGCTGCTGTGTTGGTTCAGTGATGATTGTTGTAACTATTGCTGTGTTGGTTTAGTGATGACTGTTGTCACTGTTGCTGTGTTGGTTTAGTGATGACTGTTGTCACTGCTGCTGTGTTGGTTCAGTGATGATTGTTGTCACTGTTGCTGTGTTGGTTTAGTGATGACTATTGTCACTGTTGCTGTGTTGGTTCAGTGATGACTGTTGTCACTGTTGCTGTGTTGGTTTAGTGATGGCTGTTGTCACTGTTGCTGTGTTGGTTTAGTGATGCCTGTTGTCACTGTTCCTGTGTTGGTTTAGTGATGACTGCTGTCACTGTTGCTGTGTTGGTTCAGTGATGCCTGTTGTCACTGTTGCTGTGTTGGTTTAGTGATGACTGTTGTCACTGTTGCTGTGTTGGTTTAGTGATGACTGTTGTCACTGCTGCTGTGTTGGTTCAGTGATGATTGTTGTCACTGTTGCTGTGTTGGTTTAGTGATGACTATTGTCACTGTTGCTGTGTTGGTTCAGTGATGACTGTTGTCACTGTTGCTGTGTTGGTTTAGTGATGGCTGTTGTCACTGTTGCTGTGTTGGTTCAGTGATGCCTGTTGTCACTGTTGTTGTGTTGGTTTAGTGATGATTGTTGTCACTGTTGCTGTGTTCGTTTAGTGATGACTGTTATCACTGTTGCTGTGTTGGTTTGGTGATGACTGTTGTCACTGTTGCTGTGTTGGTTTAGTGATGACTGTTGTCACTGCTGCTGTGTTGTTTCAGTGATGACTGTTGTCACTGCTGCTGTGTTGGTTCAGTGATGAATGTTCTCACTGCTGCTGTGTTGGTTCAGTGATGACTGTTGTCACTGCTGCTGTGTTGCTTTAGTGATGACTGTTGTCACTGCTGCTGTGTTGGTTCAGTGATGACTGTTGTCACTGCTGCTGTGTTGGTTCAGTGATGAATGTTGTCACTGCTGCTGTGTTGGTTCAGTGATGAATGTTGTCCCTGTTGCTCTGTTATTTCAGTAATGCCTGTTACCACTGTTGCTGTGTTGGTTCAGTGATGACTGTTGTCACTGCTGCTGTGTTGGTTCAGTGATGACTGTTGTCACTGTTGCTGTGTTGGTTTAGTGATGCCTGTTGTCACTGTTACTGTGTTGGTTTAGTGATGACTGTTGTCACTGTTGCTGTGTTGGTTTAGTGATGACTGTTGTCACTGTTGCTGTGTCGGTTCAGTGATGACTGTTGTCACTGCTGCTGTGTTGGTTTAGTGATGACTGTTGTCACTGTTGCTGTGTTGGTTTAGTGATGACTGTTGTCACTGTTTGCTGTGTTGGTTTAGTGATGACTGTTGTCACTCTTGCTGTGTTGGTTCAGTGATGACTGTTGGCACTGTTGCTGTGTTGGTTTAGTGATGACTGTTGTCACTGATGCTGTGTTGGTTCAATGATGACTGTTGTCACTGTTGCTGTGTTGGTTCAGTGATGCCTGTTGTCACTGTTTCTGTGTTCGTTCAATGATGACTGTTGTCATTGTTGCTGTGTTGGCTTAATGACTGTTACTGTTGCTATGTTGGTTATGTGATGACTGTTGTCACTGTTGCTGTGTTGATTCAGTGATGGCTGTTGTCACTGTTGCTGTGTTGGTTTAGTTATGACTGTTGTCACTGTTGCTGCGTTGGTTTAGTGATGACTGTTGTCACTGTTGCTGTGTTGGTTCAGTGATGAATGTTGTCACTGCTGCTGTGTTGGTTCAGTGATGACTGTTGTCACTGCTGCTGTGTTGGTTTAGTGATGACTGATGTCACTGCTGCTGTGTTGGTTCACTGATGACTGTTGTCACTGTTGCTGTGTTGGTTCAGTGATGACTGTTGTCACTGCTGCTGTGTTGGTTCAGTGATGAATGTTGTCACTGCTGCTGTGTTGGTTCAGTGATGACTGTTGTCACTGCTGCTGTGTTGGTTTAGTGATGACTGATGTCACTGCTGATGTGTTGGTTCAGTGATGACTGTTGTCACTGTTGCTGTGTTGGTTCAGTGATGACTGTTGTCACTGCTGCTCTGTTGGTTTAGTGATGACTGTTGTCACTGTTGCTGTGTTGGTTTAGTGATGACTGTTGTCACTGTTGCTGTGTTGGTTCAGTGACGACTGTTGTCACTGCTGCTGTGTTGGTTTAGTGATGACTGTTGTCACTGTTGCTGTGTTATTTTAGTGATGACTGTTGTCACTGTTTGCTGTGTTGGTTTAGTGATGACTGTTGTCACTGTTGCTGTGTTGGTTTAGTGATGACTGTTGTCACTGTTTACTGTGTTGGTTCAGTGATGCCAGTTGTCACTGTTGCTGTGTTGGTTTAGTGATGACTGTTGTCACTGTTGCTGTGTTGGTTCAGTGATGCCTATTGTCACTGTTGCTGTGTTGGTTTAGTGATGACTGTTGTCACTGTTGCTGTGTTGGTTCAGTGATGCCTGTTGTCACTGTTGCTGTGTTGCTTTAGTGATGACTGTTGTCACTGTTGCTGTGTTGGTTTAGTGATGGCTGTTGTCACTGCTGCTGTGTTGGTTCAGTGATGATTGTTGTAACTATTGCTGTGTTGGTTTAGTGATGACTGTTGTCACTGTTGCTGTGTTGGTTTAGTGATGCCTGTTGTCATTGTTCCTGTGTTGGTTTAGTGATGACTGTTGTCACTGTTGCTGTGTTGGTTCAGTGATGCCTGTTGTCACTGTTGCTGTGTTGGTTTAGTGATGACTGTTGTCACTGTTGCTGAGTTGGTTCAGTGATGACTGTTGTCACTGCTGCTGTGTTGGTTCAGTGATGATTATTGTCACTGTTGCTGTGTTGGTTTAGTGATGACTGTTGTCACTGTTGCTGTGTTGGTTCAGTGATAACTGTTGTCACTGTTGCTGTGTTGGTTTATTGATGGCTGTTGTCACTGTTGCTGTGTTGGTTCAGTGATGCCTGTTGTCACTGTTGCTGTGTTGGTTCAGTGATGAATGTTCTCACTGCTGCTGTGTTGGTTCAGTGATGACTGTTGTCACTGTTGCTGTGTTCGTTTAGTGATGACTGTTATCACTGTTGCTGTGTTGGTTTGGTGATGACTGTTGTCACTGTTGCTGTGTTGGTTTAGTGATGACTGTTGTCACTGTTTCTGTGTTGGTTTAGTGATGACTGTTGTCACTGCTGCTGTGTTGGTTCAGTGATGACTGTTGTTACTGCTGCTGTGTTGATTCAGTGATGAATGTTCTCACTGCTGCTGTGTTGGTTCAGTGATGACTGTTGTCACTGCTGCTGTGTTGGTTTAGTGATGACTGTTGTCACTGCTGCTGTGTTGGTTCAGTGATGACTATTGTCACTGCTGCTGTGTTGGTTCAGTGACGAATGTTGTCACTACTGCTGTGTTGGTTCAGTGATGACTGTTCTCACTGCTGCTGTGTTGGTTCAGTGATGACTGTTGTCACTGCTGCTGTGTTGGTTCAGTGATGAATGTTGTCACTGCTGCTGTGTTGGTTTAGTGATGACTGTTGTCACTGCTGCTGTGCTGGTTCAGTGATGACTGTTGTGACAGCTGCTGTGTTGGTTCAGTGATGAATGTTGTCACTGCTGATGTGTTGGTTCAGTGATGACTGTTGTCACTGCTGCTGTGTTGGTTTAGTGATGACTGTTGTCACTGCTGCTGTGTTGGTTCAGTGATGACTGTTGTCACTGTTGCTGTGTTGGTTCTGTGATGACTGTTGTCACTGCTGCTCTGTTGGTTTAGTGATGACTGTTGTCACTGTTGCTGTTTTGGTTTAGTGATGACTGTTGTCACTGTTGCTGTGTGGGTTCAGTGGCGACTGTTGTTACTGCTGCTGTGTTGGTTTAGTGATGACTGTTGTCACTGTTGCTGTGTTGGTTTAGTGATGACTGTTTTCACTGTTTGCTGTGTTGGTTTAGTGATGACTGTTGTCACTGTTGCTGTGTTGGTTCAGTGATGACTGTTGTCACTGTTGCTGTGTTGGTTTAGTGATGACTGTTGTCACTGTTGCTGTGTTGGTTCAGTGATGACTGTTGTCACTGTTGCTGTGTTGGTTTAGTGATGACTGTTGTCACTGATGCTGTGTTGGTTCAATGATGACTGTTGTCACTGTTGCTGTGTTGGTTCAGTGATGCCTGTTGTCACTGTTGCTGTGTTTGCTCAGTGATGACTGTTGTCACTGTTGCTGTGTTGGCTTAAGGACTGTTACTGTTGCTGTGTTGGTTCAGTGATGACTGTTGTCACTGTTGCTGTGTTGATTCCGTGATGGCTGTTGTCACTGTTGCTGTGTTGGTTTAGTGATGGCTGTTGTCACTGTTGCTGTGTTGGTTTAGTGATGACTGTTGTCACTGTTGCTGTGTTGTTTAGTGATGACTGTTGTCACTGTTGTTGTGTTGGTTCAGTGATAAATGTTGTCACTGTTGCTGTGTTGGTTTAGTGATGACTGTTGTCACTGTTGCTGTGTTGGTTCAGTGATGACTGTTGTCACTGTTTCTGTGTTGTTTAGTGAATACTGTTGTCACTGTTGCTGTGTTGGTTCAGTGATGCCTGTTGTCACTGTTGCTGTGTTAGTTTAGTGATGACTGTTGTCACTGTTGCTGTGTTGGTTTAGTAATGACTGTTGTCACTGTTGCTGTTTTGGTTCAGTGAGGCCTGTTGTCACTGTTGCTGTGTTGGTTTAGTGATGACTGTTGTCACTGTTGCTGTGTTGGTTTAGTGATGACTGTTGTCACTGTTTGCTGTGTTGGTTCAGTGATGCCTGTTGTCACTGTTGCTGTGTTAGTTAAGTGATGACTGTTGTCACTGTTGCTGTGTTGGTTTAGTGATGACTGTTGTCACTGTTGCTGTTTTGGTTCAGTGAGGCCTGTTGTCACTGTTGCTGTGTTGGTTTAGTGATAACTGTTGTCACTGTTGCTGTGTTGGTTTAGTGATGACTGTTGTCACTGTTTGCTGTGTTGGTTCAGTGATGCCTGCTGTCACTGTTGCTGTGTTGGTTTAGTGATGACTGTTGTCACTCTTGCTGTGTTGGTTCAGTGATGCCTGTTGTCACTGTTGCTGTGTTGGTTTAGTAATGACTGTTGTCACTGTTGCTGTGTTGGTTTAGTGATGACTGTTGTCACTCTTGCTGTGTTGGTTCAGTGAGGCCTGTTGTCACTGTTGCTGTGTTGGTTTAGTGATAACTGCTGTCACTGTTGCTGTGTTGGTTTAGTGATGACTGTTGTCACTCTTGCTGTGTTGGTTCAGTGATGCCTGTTGTCACTGTTGCTGTGTTGGTTTAGTGATAACTGCTGTCACTGTTGCTGTGTTGGTTTAGTGATGACTGTTGTCACTCTTGCTGTGTTGGTTCAGCTGTCACTGTTGCTGTGTTGGTTTAGTGATGACTGTTGTCACTCTTGCTGTGTTGGTTCAGTGATGCCTGTTGTCACTGTTGCTGTGTTGGTTTAGTAATGACTGTTGTCACTGTTGCTGTGTTGGTTTAGTGATGACTGTTGTCACTGCTGCTGTGTTGGTTCAGTGATGATTGCTGTCACTGTTGCTGTGTTGGTTTAGTGATGACTGTTGTCACTGTTGCTGTGTTGGTTTAGTGATGACTGTTGTCACTGTTGCTGTGTTGGTTTAGTGATGGCTGTTGTCAATGTTGCTGTGTTGGTTCAGTGATGCCTGTTTTCGCTGTTGCTGTGTTGGTTTAGTGATGACTGTTGTCACTGTTGCTGTGTTGGTTTAGTGATGACTGTTATCACTGTTGTTGTGTTGGTTTAGTGATGACTGTTGTCACTGTTGCTGTGTTGGTTTAGTGATGACTGTTGTCACTGTTGCTGTGTTGGTTTAGTGATGACTGTTGTCACTGCTGCTGTGTTGGTTCAGTGATGACTGTTGTCACTGTTGCTGTGTTGGTTCAGTGATGAATGTTGTCACTGCTGCTGTGTTGGTTCAATGATGACTGTTGTCACTGCTGCTGTTGTGAAAATTTGTGTGGACTGCCTCCAAGTGAGTCGCCTACCCTGGCAAACTCTGTTGACACCGAGTTCTGAGGTGGGTACCTCAGCCTGACAAGTGGCTTATAGGATAGATTTTCACAAATGATTGATATTGCCAGAAACCTCGCCTGCATGCACGTATAAAGGACTAACTTGCTTGGTGTTGCAGCATATATCCTGATCTTCACTTCCCCAAGCTAGCCTTAGCCTTTTTGGACTTTCCTTCAGAAACCACGTGCAACCGGGAGCATTAATCCCTGCAATATTCAGTCGTAATTAGTGTCCTGCCTGCACCTCAGAAATTCCTATATCCAAGAGGGTATGTATCCCCTAGTATAACTATGCAGACTCAGACACTAGCTTCAGACGGCTCTGAGACACTGGTACTTACTGGTCATGCTCTCTCTGTTGCACACCGGGCCCACAGTTAAAACTCACTCACGATCTCCCAAGACACTGGCCAGAACCCACGGGAAAATGTGAAGATCTTGTCTTACTGTATGGGCTGATGGTGGAGGTCATCTACGGTACATCGAGGTGCCTCTACCAGATTTCCCCAGGTCTCAGATGTGAAGACACGTGGGGGCGCTGTCTGCTGATCACGGCACGTCTTGTCCAGTTGGTGTCTGTCGTAAGAATAAGAAGGACGCTATTCTGTCTTGTGACCTGTGCCTTGTAATTCAAGCTAGGGCTGCCAGTTCTCCCTAGCTAACTTATCCTAGTGTTTGCCTACATTATCGGCCTATTACTCCCTATGTTAAGGTCTTAGGTCTACACTATTATTATCTACAGATGCCTCAATAATCCTAATATTAATATACTATCAGTAAACTACCTACTCCTTCCCTGAAGAGTAAATCTATAAATTAAATAAGCTTACCAACAACCGCCAACCAGAGAATGCTTTGTTTGGGAGGGTTTAAGGGCCGCCTGGCTTAGCCGACCCAACGGCCTTGCTGGATCTGATCTTTGGAACTATTTGGACCAAATAAATTTCCACATCCTCCCGCCGGCGAAGGTAGGCGCTAAGTCTAAATCAAGTCTGCCTCCCGCAGGCCCCCCCAGTGGACCCTGGACTTGAGCGCCATTCGACTGGTCGTCCGGCCGCTCAGCTCGGTCAACCTCTGGTCTAATTTCTCATGTCCCGGTCCCACCGTGTGGACCTCGAGAGGTAAAAGCCTGTTGATGGGTCTTATAGTCTCGACACCATTCATTCTCACTTTCACCATTCTCAACTGCCCAGCCTTGTCTGGGTGGGTTGACACTACCAGGCCAAGAGGCCAGTATGCCCTGGGCACCTCGGATTCTACTAGCACCAGGTCCCCTTCACTTAGCATCATCTTATTTGCCTCGGGGTCGGCACCATAGAAATGTTCCTGCAAGGTTGTCAAGTAATCCCTGCGCCACACCTGGTTCCATTTGTCCAGGATGTTCACCAGTCTGTTGTGACTCCTGTGCAGTTCTTCATTGATGGAGGGACCATCTGGCCCATAATAATCCAGCTCCTTGGAAGACTGACTCAAAATTGCAGGGAAGGGCTCAATCCTTCTTCCAAACAGCATCTGATTGGGGGCGAGAGCTTCTTGCTCGTCAATCCCATTTTGTACGTAGGTCAGAGGCCTGTTATTAACTCTTGCCTCTATCTCAACTAACACTGTCCTCAGTTCATCAAAGCACACCCTCCTGCCGTGCAAGACCTTCCGAATGCACCTTTTGACTGTGCCCACCATGCGTTCATAGAATCCCCCTTGCCAGGGCGCCCTGGGAGCTATGAACCTCCACTCGCACTCTATTCTCTTCAGGTGTTCTTGTACTTCTCCGTTGTCCCTAAGATTCCTGAAAACTTTATTGGCCGCCCTAAAGCTCGTGCCATTGTCTGAGATAATCAATCGCGGGCACGAGAATCTGGCAGTAAACCTCCTGAACAACTTCACGAAAGTCTCTGTTGTCATATCTACTGCCAACTCCAAATGCACCGCTCGAGTAGTAGCACAAGTAAACATGCAGACATACTTTCTGAGGCCCCACCCTATCGTCTCCTGGGTTCTTCAATGTGATAGCCCCAGTATAGTCTATTCCCACAGTCTCAAAGGGCCTGTCACTATGTACCCGCTCCTGAGGCAGTGGTGGTGGACCTGGGTATGGTAGGGTCCTCCCGTCATACCGCTGGCAGACCGTGCAACTCTTTAGCACCCTTTTGACGGCAGCTCGACCCTTCAATACCCAGTAATTCTGACATAGGCAGGTGAGGATATCTCCAAACCCCCTATGTAAGGTCCTCTGATGGGCATCTTGTATCAATAGCTCTGTCGCCCATCCCTCCTTTCCCAGTAGCACGGGATGTTTGGCCCCATAGCTGAGCTCCGAATTTTGTATTCTTCCCCTGCATCTTATTAGCCCCGCATGATCTAGGAACAATCCCAATGAGTGAACCAATTTACTGTTCCCTGAGTCGTCATCGTTGGACACGCGTCCTGACGCCATAACCTGCTGCCTGGTCGCAAGTACTTCCAGCACTCCTGGAAACCTCTGTTTTTGGTACTGCCTTATCCAATATTCTCTGGGACCCACGAGAGACAACTGTCGACCTTGGCTTACCTTGTCATGCAGCTTCCTCACAAATCGAAATACCATTTCCGTGACTCCTATAAGTTTCCTCCAAGAGGAGTAGCGCCTGGGGTCAAATAATTCAGTGTCGGGTTCCCCCGTAAAGTGTACTATGCTGCTGGTTGTCTCCACGAATTTCTGCTCCGGTCAGCAATCCCTTGCCGGTAACCAGTCTGGGCCTTTGAACCAAATCTCGCTTTTACTCAACTTTCTGTGTGTCACCCCTCGGCTTATCAGGTCGGCTGGGTTTTGATCTGTAGGCACATACAGAATTGTTGACGTTGACTGTAGTTCCCGTATCTCCTTTACCCGATTCCTGACATAGGGGAGCTTAGACCTGTCATTCTGGACCCACTGTAAGGCCACCTCCGAGTCTGTCCATACATAGGTGTGTGTCACCCTCAGATTACTCAACACCTCCTCTACGTATTTACCCAGTCTTGCTCCCAGCAACATCGCCGTGAGCTCTAGCTTTGGGATCGAGCAATCCTTCAGGGGTGTCACCCGCGCACGACTGGTGACCAGATTGACTTGGTCACCGGCCACCAAATATGCTACTGCCCCATAGGCCCTGGAGGAGGCATCACAGAAGACGTGCAAGTCATAATCCCGCCCAGTGCACCCGATGGCCCTGGGGAATGTGAACTCATGCAATTCCGCTAGGTCTTTGCTAACCAGATCCCACTCCTGGCAGACTGTTTCTGGCAGGGGGTCGTCCCAACCTAGGTTCAGCTCCCAGGTCTGTTGCACTAGCATCCTCCCTCGAATGGTGATGGGTGTCAACAAACCCAAAGGATCGAAGGCAGTCTGCACTTTGCTCAGCAAGGACCTCCTGGTCAGCTTCCCTTCCCCATCAGGCTTCCTCTTTAGCCTAAGTCTGTCTTCCTTGATTTCCCACTCCAGTCCCAACACCGATGTTACCTCAGGTACTGAGTAACCAGCATAGTCACGTTCCACCGTGCCCCGCAACGTTGGATTGTTTGTCACCCATTCTCTCAATGGCATGTTAGCCGAGAGCATCTCCTGATTAGACTCTCGGTAAATGTCCATCAACAACCTTTCATCTGAGGTGGTACCTTGCATGTTGTCTACATAAAATAGAGTCTTCAGTAATTCTTTAAGCGGGCTATTACAGTTCACAAGGTGGTAGTCTATGGTAGCTTGTAATAAGAATGGTGAACTAGTGGCACCAAACAACACTGCCCTGAATCTGTAGGTATCATACCCTTGCTTGGGCACCTCCCTGTCAGCCAACCACAAGAACCTTGTGTAGTCCCTGTCTTGTGGCTGCAACCCAATACGTAGGAAGGCTTTGCTAATGTCTGCCGCATAGGCGTACTGTTCTGTCCTGAATCTCAACAACACATCTGCTAATTTCTGCGTCAGGGAGGGCCCTGTGAGCAGACAGTCGTTCAACGATGGCTCTCGGGGACTCGCCTGCGAGCTGCAGTTGAAGACTACTCTGATGGGAGTGGTTACCGACTCCTTGGTGACTGCCATGTGTGGAAGATAATGGGTGTTTTCCCCAGGGCTGGCATTGGGCACTTTCTCAATGAACCCAAGGGCCAGCTGTTCCTTAATATTATCATCATATTTCCCCACCAGACCCTTCTTGGTCAGGCTGTTCACCAATGAATTCAACTGACCCCGTGCCTTCTTGAAATTAGTGGGCAGCGTTGGGTGTCCCGGTTTCCATGGGAGTCGCACCCAGTACTGTCCATCCCTGAACTGCACATGGTTCAAGTAATCTCGATACGTCTCTTCGTGTTCGGGGGGCGGCTGGTTACCTTTAATCCCTACTACATCCAGGTCCCATAGTTTATGGACCGGCTCACTGTCGGATATGCCAACTTGCGTCTCTGACAGACCTTCGTGCGCACCAATCCGTATCACCAGTACAGCCTCAGTCGCTGTAATACCAGAGCCCTCCTTTCCCGGAGTCGCAGGGAAGTGAGCTGGTACTCTGCCTCCTACGATGTACCCCGCTGGAGTCCTGTACAGGCCCACACCCTCCTTGATAACCCTTCTCGTAGACACGAACTCGTCCATGTAATCCCCTCCTACCAAGATGCCTACATTACTAACATTGTCTGTAGCAATGTCTGGTTCCGCTAGCTTCACACCCAACTGCCTCAAACGTTTGACTGCTGCAGCCAGTCCCCTAGTGGTAATGATATTGGGCAGGCTCTTCACTATCAAGGCTGAAATTTCCCGTCTATGCCCGGCTAACCTGACCGTCACATTGACTACTAGATAAGACCTGCGTGGGACTTCCCCACCAAACCCTTCCACCTTCATGTCAACTTTACCAACTGTCTCCAGCTTCAACCTAGTTGCTAGACTCTCCGCTATGAAGGATCTCTGTGCCCCACTGTCGAAGAACAAACGGGTCGTTTCAGACTTCTTCCCGTTCGCAACTACCGCCATTATGGTGGGCAAGGCCACCGAACCTTGAAACTGCTCACCAGAACAAATTCTCGGTGCCGTACTCACCACACTCATCGCTACTTCCGACTTGTTCTTGCTCTCCGCCCTTTCTTGTGGTTTGCTCTCCTTAACTTGTGTTAATCCGGCATCATTAGGACACAGTGCACTGTGGTGCTTTCCCTTCCAGCAGCCCCGACACTCCCTGAGCTGGGTGTTACAGTCCCTGGCAAAATGTTCTCCACAACACTTGAAACAAAGTCTCAACTCCCTTAGTCGTTGAACCCTTTGGTTATAGGTGGCGAAGCTTGAACATCCTGAACTAGCGTGTTCTTCTTCACAAAACACGCACCGTCTCATACTGGTCGCTTTAGTGGCTTCTTCCTTGGCCCTGTGGGTGGAGGACTCGCCCTGGGCATAATACGTGCCTAACTTAGTAGGAGGTGGTTTAGGTCTATCTCTCGAATGTCTGGGGAAGTTGACCGACTTCTCCTTGGTAGGTAATTTCTCCCCCTGACCTATGCTCAGGTGAGATATGAGATCCCCTAACCCTTCAATAATTTGTTTTATCGTGAACCTATTCATCTGATATTTCAAGTGTAACTCATGCTCTGTAGTGCCAGCCAGTTTCCTCTGAATCACCTGACTGATGAACCATTCCGACTTACCCCAATCATGTAAATCTTTAAGACTATTCGTCAAACTCATAACTTCGATTCGGAACTTCTCTAGGCTCTGACGATCATGGCGACAAGCCTCTAGATCCAACAACCGATAAAGTATAGCTACCTTTATCTCCTCAGTGTTGCCAAACGCGTCCTTTAATTGGTCTTTGGCATGTTGGCAATCGGTGTCGGTGGTTTGGTAATGCCGGACCAAGTCCAAGGCTTTACCCTTGAGCTGTGAACGTAAATATTGTAACTTGACGGCATCTGACAAATCATCTCTGTCATCTATCTGGGCTTTAAACTGATCCCAGAAAGCAATGTACTCTGTTAAGGTTCCGTCAAACGTTGGTAAATTTAATTGGGGCAATCTGGGCAACACATTAACAGGTGTGCTGTTGTTCGTGTTCCTTGAAACATTTGCTGCCCCTGCTGTACCGGCCTTCAAAGTCTTTATTAACTGCCTGCAGAGTCTCAACTCTGCTTTACACTCTGCCCTTCGTTCGTCATAGTCCGTCCGTGCTACTTCGACTGTATATTCAGCCTCACCTGTAGTATAGGCCTCTGTCTCATAAAGGATAAATGATCTCTCAGAGGCCTCCAGTCTTTGCTCCAAAGGTTTCAGGCAACTCTCTAGTTCCTCCAGTCTACATTTGGATCTTGCCTGACCGTACGACACTCCTCACATGCTTTGCTCAGGCGCCCCTTATAGGCTCCCATAGACCGCTTTAATTGACTTAGAGCTGGGACAGCTGGTACTGCATCTTCACCTACCATAGTTGCGGTTTAGTTAAGACCACGTACTAATTTGTACTTCAGTTAGCCCACCTCACAGCACGAACGGTATTAGGCAAGAATGAACGAGTCTCAAGGCTTCTCAACAAGCTTAACAATTCCCTTTGTTATATTGACTCTACTATGAATCAAAAATGTACACTGTTAGCTCTCAAATCCCAATCAAAAATGTGTATCGATGTGAAAGCTTAATCTAGCACTTAACTGTACAATGCCAGCAAATAATTACAGGACTTAACCTAGTCTCAGGTATAATTCACAAATCCCACATTAACATGAATCAAAGACGATGAAAATCACACAATAAAAGGGTGCAGTATACAAATTAAATTCACTTGGTTAACACAAGTAAATTCAACAATTCAACTTGTGAAACAGTAAATAAATAATGTATGTAAACAGCTTGGCCTGTGCCCAGCTTACTCTGTCTAGCGTGGATGGTTGGATAAGGTAAATCCTAACCTAGCTAGTGTGCTATAACTTAAACCTGGCTTTATAACTCCTTGTAAATAATAACTAGGTTAAATCTGTCCTAGCTACTATAACCTTTGTAAAAATTTGTACAAGCCTAGCCTAACTGTGGCTACCTTGCAAATCCACTAAGTAATCAACACCCAAGTCTCCTACTCTGGATTACTTGTAATCACTGTAAATAATTAAATTCACAAGCTTCTCTAGCCTACCTGGCCTGCCTGTAAATTACTGCAAATAACAACTTCTCTGTATAGTCAGCTTGGCCTAGCCTCTATGTAACTTTGACCTAGGTGTGCTAACTTAACCTAACTTTTTAAAACTGGTTCCTCACTGTGGCCTAGCTATGATAGCTTAACCTAGCTATTCCACATCACGGTTTTCGAAGGACCACTTTTGTGAAAATTTGTGTGGACTGCCTCCAAGTGAGTCGCCTACCCTTGCAAACTCTGTTGACACCGAGTTCTGAGGTGGGTACCTCAGCCTCACAAGTGGCTTATAGGACAGATTTTCACAAATGATTGATATTGCCAGAAACCTCGCCTGCATGCACATATAAAGGACTAACTTACTTGGTGTTGCAGCATATATCCTGATTTTCACTTCCCCAAGCTAGCCTTAGCCCCTTTGGACTTCCCCTCAGAAACCACGTGCAACCGGGAGCATTAATTCCTGCAACATCCAATCGTAATTAGTGTCCTGCCTGCACCTCAGAAATTCCTATATCCAAGAGGGTATGTATCCCATAGTATAACTATGCAGACTCAGACACTAGCTTCAGACGGCTCTGAGACACTGGTACTTACTGGGCATGCTCTCTCTGTTGCACACCGGGCCCACAGTTAAAACTCACTCACGATCTCCCAAGACACTGGCCAGAACCCACGGGAAAAAGTAAAGATCTTGTCTTACTGTATGGGCTGATGGAGGAGGTCATCTACGGTACATCGAGGTGCCTCTACCAGATTTCCCCAGGTCTCAGATGTGAAGACATGTGGGGGCGCCGTCTGCTGATCACGGCACGTCTTGTCCAGTTGGTGTCTGTCGTAAGAAGGACGCTATTCTGTCTTGTGACCCGCGCCTCGTAATTCAATCTAGGGCTGCCAGTTCTCCCTAGCTAACTTATCCTAGTGTTTGCCTATATTATCGGCCTATTACTACCTATGTTAAGGTCTTAGGTCTACACTATTATTATCTACAGATGCCTCAAAAATCCTAATATTAATATACTATCAGTAAACTACCTACTCCTTCCCTGAAGAGTAAATCTATAAATTAAATAAGCTTACCAACAACCGCCAACCAGAGAATGCTTTGTTTGGTAGGGTTTAAGGGCCGCCCGGCTTAGCCGACCCAACGGCCATGCTGGATCTGAGCTGTGGAACTATTTGGACCAAATAAATTTCCACAGCTGTGTTGGTTT
The DNA here is from genome assembly GCF_038502225.1 of Cherax quadricarinatus. NCBI lineage: Eukaryota > Metazoa > Arthropoda > Malacostraca > Decapoda > Parastacidae > Cherax > Cherax quadricarinatus. The sequence continues at coordinate 63,500,906 of NC_091294.1, read as the reverse complement.
AGTGATGACTGTTGTCACTGCTGCTGTGTTGGTTCAGTGATGACTGTTGTCACTGCTGCTGTGTTGGTTCAGTGATGAATGTTGTCACTGCTGCTGTGTTGGTTCAGTGATGAATGTTGTCACAGCTGCTGTGTTGGTTCACTGATGACTGTTGTCACTGCTGCTGTGTTGGTTTAGTGATGACTGTTGTCACTGCTGCTGTGTTGGTTCAGTGATGAAAGTTGTCACTGCTGCTGTGTTGGTTTAGTGATGAATGTTGTCACTGCTGCTGTGTAGGTTCAGTGATGAATGTTGTCACTGTTGCTGTGTTGGTTCAGTAATGAATGTTGTCACTGCTGCTGTGTTGGTTCAGTGATGACTGTTGTCACTGCTGCTGTGTTGGTTCAGTGATGACTGTTGTCACTGCTGCTGTGTTAGTTCAGTGATGACTGTTGTCACTGCTGCTGTGTTGGTTCAGTGATGAATGTTGTCACTGCTGCTGTGTTGATTCAGTGATGACTATTGTCACTGCTGCTGTGTTGTACAGTGATGACTGTTGTCACTGCTGCTGTGTTGGTTCAGTGATGACTGTTGTCACTGCTGTTGTGTTGGTCAGTGATGACTGTTGTCACTGTTGCTGTGTTGGTTTAGTAATGACTGTTGTCACTGCTGCTGTGTTGGTTCAGTGATGACTGTTGTCACTGCTGCTGTGTTGGTTTAGTGATGACTGTTGTCACTACTGCTGTGTTGGTTCAGTGATGACTGTTGTCACTGCTGCTGAGTTGGTTCAGTGATGAATGTTGTCACTGCTGCTGTGTTGGTTTAGTGATGACTGTTGCCACTGCTGCTGTGTTGGTTCAGTGATGACTGTTGTCACTGCTGCTGTGTTGGTTCAGTGATGAATGTTGTCACTGCTGCTGTGTTGGTTCAGTGATGACTGTTGTCACTGCTGCTGTGTTGGTTTAGTGATGACTGTTGTCACTGCTGCTGTGTTGGTTCAGTGATGACTATTATCACTGCTGCTGCGTTGGTTCAGTGATGAATGTTTTCACTGCTGCTGTGTTGGTTTAGTGATGACTGTTGTCACTGCTGCTGTGTTGGTTCAGTGATGACTGTTGTCACTGCTGCTGTGTTGGTTCAGTGATGACTGTTGTCACTGCTGCTGTGTTGGTTCAGTGATGACTGTTGTCACTGCTGTTGTATTGGTTTAGTGATGAATGTTGTCACTGCTGCTGTGTTGGTTCAGTGATGAATGTTGTCACTGCTGCTTTGTTGGTTCAGTGATTAATGTTGTCACTGCTGCTGTGTTGGTTCAGTGATTAATGTTGTCACAGCTGCTGTGTTGGTTCAGTGATGACTGTTGTCACTGCTGCTGTGTTGGATCAGTGATGACTGTTGTCACTGCTGCTGTGCTGGTTTAGTGATGACTGTTGTCGCTGCTGCTGTGTTGGTTCAGTGATGAATGTTGTCACTGCTGCTGTGTTGGATCAGAGATGACTGTTGTCACTGTTGCTGTGTTGGTTCAGTGAGGCCTGTTGTCACTGTTGCTGTGTTGGTTTAGTGATGACTGTTGTCACTGTTGTTGTGTTGGTTTAGTGATGACTGTTGTCACTGTTTGTTGTGTTGGTTCAGTGATGCCTGTTGTCACTGTTGCTGTGTTGGTTTAGTGATGACTGTTGTCAATGTTGCTGTGTTGGTTCAGTGATGCCTGTTGTCACTGTTGCTGTGATGGTTTAGTAATGATTGTTGTCACTGTTGTTGTGTTGGTTCACTGATGATTGTTGACACTGTTGTTGTGTTGGTTCACTGATGATTGTTGACACTGTTGTTGTGTTGGTTCACTGATGATTGTTGTCACTGTTGTTGTGTTGGTTCACTGATGATTGTTGACACTGTTGTTGTGTTGGTTCACTGATGCCTGTTGTCACTGTTGCTGTGTTGGTTTAGTGATGACTGTTGTCACTGTTGCTGTGTTGGTTCAGTGATGCCTGTTGTCACTGTTGCCGTGTTGGTTTAGTGATGACTGTTGTCACTGTTGCTGTGTTGGTTTAGTGATGACTGTTGTCACTGCTGCTGTGTTGGTTCAGTGATGATTGTTGTCACTGTTACTGTGTTGATTTAGTGATGACTGTTGTCACTGTTGCTCTGTTGGCTTAGTGATGACTGTTGTCACTGTTGCTGTGTTGGTTTAGTGATGGCTGTTGTCACTGTTGCTGTGTTGGTTCAGTGATGTCTGTTGTCACTGTTGCTGTGTTGGTTTAGTGATGACTGTTGTCACTGTTGCTGTGTTCGCTTAGTGATGACTGTTATCACTGTTGCTGTGTTGGTTTAGTGATGACTGTTGTCACTGTTGCTGTGTTGGTTTAGTGATGACTGTTGTCACTGCTGCTGTGTTGGTTTAGTGATGACTGTTGTCACTGCTGCTGTGTTGGTTCAGTGATGAATGTTGTCACTGCTGCTCTGTTGGTTCAGTGATGAATGTTGTCACTGCTGCTGTGTTGGTTCAGTGATGAATGTTGTCACAGCTGCTGTGTTGGTTCAGTGATGACTGTTGTCACTGCTGCTGTGTTGGTTCACTGATGACTGTTGTCACTGCTGCTGTGTTGGTTTAGTGATGACTGTTGTCACTGCTGCTGTGTTGGTTCAGTGATGAATGTTGTCACTGCTGCTGTGTTGGTTTAGTGATGAATATTGTCACTGCTGCTGTGTTGGTTCAGTGATGAATGTTGACACTGCTGCTGTGTTGGTTCAGTAATGAATGTTGTCAGTGCTGCTGTGTTGGTTCAGTGATGACTGTTTTCACTGCTGCTGTGTTGGTTCAGTGATGACTGTTGTCACTGCTGCTGTGTTGGTTCAGTGATGACTGTTGTCACTGCTGCTGTGTTAGTTCAGTGATGAATGTTGTCACTGCTGCTGTGTTGGTTCAGTGATGACTGTTGTCACTGCTGCTGTGCTGGTTTAGTGATGACTGTTGTCACTGCTGCTGTGTTGGTTCAGTGATGACTGTTGTTACTGCTGTGTTGCTTCAGTGATTAATGTTGTCACTGCTGCTGTGTTGGTTCAGTGATGAATGTTGTCACTGTTGCTGTGTTGGTTTAGTGATGACTGTTGTCACTGTTGCTGTGTTGGTTAAGTGATGCCTGTTGTCACTGTTGCTGTGTTGGTTTAGTGATGACTGTTGTCACTGTTGCAGTGTTGGTTCAGTGATGCCTGTTGTCACTGTTGCTGTGTTGGTTTAGTGATGACTGTTGTCACTGTTGCTGTGTTGGTTTAGTGATGACTGTTGTCACTGCTGCTGTGTTGGTTCAGTGATGATTGTTGTCACTGTTGCTGTATTCGTTTAGTGATGACTGTTGTCACTGTTGCTGTGTTGGTTTAGTGATGACTGTTGTCACTGTTGCTGTGTTGGTTTAGTGATGACTGTTATCACTGTTGCTGTGTTGGTTTAGTGATGACTGTTGTCACTGTTGCTGTGTTGGTTTAGTGATGACTGTTGTCACTGCTGCTGTGTTGGTTTAGTGATGACTGTTGTCACTGTTGCTGTGTTGGTTTAGTGATGAATGTTGTCACTGCTGCTGTGTTGGTTCAGTGATGACTGTTGTCACTGCTCCTGTGTTGGTTTAGTGATGACTGTTGTCACTGCTGCTGTGTTGGTTCAGTGATGACTGTTGTCACTGCTGCTGTGTTGGTTCAGTGATGAATGTTGTCACTGCTGCTGTGTTGGTTCAGTGATGAATGTTGTCACAGCTGCTGTGTTGGTTCAGTGATGACTGTTGTCACTGCTTCTGTGTTGGTTCACTGATGACTGTTGTCACTGCTGCTGTGTTGGTTTAGTGATGACTGTTGTCACTGCTGCTGTGTTGGCTCAGTGATGAATGTTGTCAATGCTGCTGTGTTGGTTTAGTGATGAATGTTGTCACTGCTGCTGTGTTGGTTCAGTGATGAATGTTGTCACTGCTGTTGTGTTGGTTTAGTGATGAGTTTTGTCACTGCTGCTGTGTTGGTTCAGTGTTGACTGTTGTCACTGCTGCTGTGTTGGTTTAGTGATGACTGTTGTCACTGCTGCTCTGTTGGTTCAGTGATGACTGTTGTCACTGCTGCTGTGTTGGTTCAGTGATGAATGTTGTCACTGCTGCTGTGTTGGTTCAATGATGAATGTTGTCACTGCTGCTGTGTTGGTTCAGTGATGAACGTTGTCACTGCTGCTGTGTTGGTTCAGTGATGACTGTTGTCACTGCTGCTGTGTTGGTTCAGTGATGACTGTTGTCAATGCTGCTGTGTAGGTTCATTGATGAATGTTGTCACGGCTGCTCTGTTGGTTTAGTGATGACTGTTGCCACTGCTGCTGTGTTGGTTCAGTGATGACTGTTGTCACTGCTGCTGTGTTGGTTCAGTGATGAATGTTGTCACTGCTGCTGTGTTGGTTCAGTGACGACTGTTGTCACTGCTGCTGTGTTGGTTTAGTGATGACTGTTGTCACTGCTGCTGTGTTGGTTCAGTGATGACTGCTGTCACTGCTGCTGTGTTGGTTCAGTGATGAATGTTTTCACTGCTGCTTTGTTGGTTTAGTGATGACTGTTGTCACTGCTGCTGTGTTGGTTCAGTGATGACTGTTGTCACTGCTGCTGTGTTGGTTCAGTGATGACTGTTGTCACTGCTGCTGTGTTGGTTCAGTGATGACTGTTGTCACTGCTACTGTGTTGGTTTAGTGATGACTGTTGTCACTGCTGCTGTGTTGGTTCAGTGATGACTGTTGTCACTGCTGCTGTGTTGGTTTAGTGATGACTGTTGTCACTGCTGCTGTGTTGGTTCAGTGATGACTGTTGTCCCTGCTGCTGTGTTGGTTCAGTGATGAATGTTGTCACTGCTGCTGTGTTGGTTCAGTGGTGAATGTTGTCACTGTTGCTGTGTTGGTTCAGTGGTGAATGTTGTCACTGTTGCTGTGTTGGTTCAGTGATGAATGTTGTCACTGCTGCTGTGTTGGTTCAGTGATGAATGTTGTCACTGCTGCTGTGTTGGTTCAGTGATGAATGTTGTCACTGCTGCTGTGTTTGTTCAGTGATGAATGTTGTCACTGCTGCTGTGTTGGTTCAGTGATGACTGTTGTCACTGCTGCTGTGTTGTACAGTGATGACTGTTGTCACTGCTGCTGTGTTGGTTCAGTGATGAATGTTGTCACTGCTGCTGTGTTGGTTTAGTGATGACTGTTGTCACTGCTACTGTGTTGGTTCAGTGATAGCTGTTGTCACTGCTGCTGTGTTAGTTCAGTGCTGAATGTTGTCACTGCTGCTGTGTTGGTTCAGTGATGACTGTTGTCACTGCTGCTGTGTTGGTTTAGTGATGACTGTTGTCACTGCTGCTGTGTTGGTTCAGTGATGACTGTTGTCCCTGCTGCTGTGTTGGTTCAGTGATGAATGTTGTCACTGCTGCTGTGTTGGTTCAGTGGTGAATGTTGTCACTGTTGCTGTGTTGGTTCAGTGGTGAATGTTGTCACTGTTGCTGTGTTGGTTCAGTGATGAATGTTGTCACTGCTGCTGTGTTGGTTCAGTGATGAATGTTGTCACTGCTGCTGTGTTGGTTCAGTGATGACTGTTGTCACTGCTGCTGTGTTGGTTTAGTGATGACTGTTGTCACTGCTGCTGTGTTGGTTTAGTGATGACTGTTGTCACTGCTGCTGTGTTGGTTCAGTGATGAAAGTTGTCACTGCTGCTGTGTTGGTTTAGTGATGACTGTTGTCACTGCTGCTGTGTTGGTTCAGTGATGAATGTTGTCACTGCTGCTGTGTTGGTTCAGTGATGACTGTTGTCACTGCTGCTGTGTTGGTTTAGTGATGACTGTTGTCACTGCTGCTGTGTTGGTTCAGTGATGAAAGTTGTCACTGCTGCTGTGTTGGTTTAGTGATGACTGTTGTCACTGCTGCTGTGTTGGTTCAGTGATGAATGTTGTCACTGCTGCTGTGTTGGTTCAGTGATGACTGTTGTCACTGCTGCTGTGTTGGTTTAGTGATGACTGTTGTCACTGCTGCTGTGTTGGTTTAGTGATGACTGTTGTCACTGCTGCTGTGTTGGTTCAGTGATGACTGTTGTCACTGCTGCTGTGTTGGTTCAGTGATGACTGTTGTCACTGCTGCTGTGTTGGTTCAGTGGTGACTGTTGTCACTGCTGCTGTGTTGGTTCAGTGGTGACTGTTGTCACTGCTGCTGTGTTGGTTCAGTGGTGACTGTTGTCACTGCTGCTGTGTTGGTTCAGTGGTGACTGTTGTCACTGCTGCTGTGTTGGAATCTTTTGCCCAGATTTTGATCAGAATGTTATTTTTACATGTTTATGTAAAGCTTACTTTTTATGAACTAGTTTAATATTTTCACTTTTTTTCTGCTTTATATCTAGTGTGAAGGTCCCACCTCCAAAATCTGCTTTGTATCTAGTGGGAAGATCCCACCTCCAAAATCTGCTTTGTATCTAGTGGGAAGATCCCACCTCCAAAATCTGCTTTGTATCTAGTGGGAAGATCCCACCTCCAAAATCTGCTTTGTATCTAGTGGGAAGATCCCACCTCCAAAATCTGCTTTGTATCTAGTGGGAAGATCCCACCTCCAAAATCTGCTTTGTATCTAGTGGGAAGATCCCACCTCCAAAATCTGCTTTGTATCTAGTGGGAAGATCCCACCTCCAAAATCTGCTTTGTATCTAGTGGGAAGATCCCACCTCCAAAATCTGCTTTGTATCTAGTGGGAAGATCCCACCTCCAAAAACTGCTTTATATCTAGTGGGAAGATCCCACCTCCAAAATCTGCTTTGTATCTAGTGGGAAGATCCCACCTCCAAAAACTGCTTTAGATCTAGTGGGAAGATCCCACCTCCAAAATCTGCTTTGTATCTAGTGGGAAGATCCCACCTCCAAAAACTGCTTTAGATCTAGTGGGAAGATCCCACCTCCAAAATCTGCTTTGTATCTAGTGGGAAGATCCCACCTCCAAAATCTGCTTTATATCTAGTGGGAAGATCCCACCTCCAAAATCTGCTTTGTATCTAGTGGGAAGATCCCACCTCCAAAAACTGCTTTATATCTAGTGGGAAAATCCCACCTCCAAAAACTGCTTTATATTAGTGGGAAGATCCCACCTCCAAAAACTGCTTTATATCTAGTGGGAAGATCCCACCTCCAAAAACTGCTTTATATCTTGTGGGAAAATCCCACCTCCAAAAACTGCTTTATATCTAGTGGGAAGATCCCACCTCCAAAAACTGCTTTATATCTAGTGGGAAGATCCCACCTCCAAAAACTGCTTTATATCTAGTGGGAAGATCCCACTTCCAAAACTGCTTTATATCTAGTACGATGATCCCACCTCCAAAACTGTTTTAGATCTAGTGGGAAGGTCCCGCCTCCAAAACTGCTTTATAACTAGTGGGAAGGTCTCATCTCCAAAACTGCTTTATATCTAGTGGGAAGATCCCACCTCCAAAACTACTTTATATCTAGTGGGAAGATACCACCTCCAAAACTGTTTTATATCTAGTGGGAAGATCCCACCTCCAAAGCTGCTTTATATCCAGTGAGAAGATCCCACCTCAAAAACTGCTTTATATCTAGTGGGAAGATCCCGCCTCCAAAACTGCTTTATATCTTCAGATGCATGATAGAACTGATAAATTGGCTAAGCTGTATGCTTTCAAAGAGGGAGTAGATTACAATCTTGGCTTGTCAGGTAGTAGTTTGAGAACAATAATACGAAAAGAACTTCAGCTGAATTTTATGGACTTAAGGCTCAGGGAGATTGACACCAGTGAGTCCATCTATCATCATACTATCATGCAGGAGGAGCCACATGTCTATGGTGCATCCAACAAAATAAGCAGACTCTTGGATGTCACTACTGCCCGGCTCCGGCTGGGTTACAAGCATCTTTGGCAGGTTAAATCACCACCACCAGATGTAGACCAAACGAAATGTAAACTTTGCCAGATGGACTATTGTCACACCTTGCGTCATTATGTACTGGAGTGTGATAAAATTAATGAATTTAGAAACAACTCACTCAGAAGTGTTCAAGAAATGGCTAAGTATTTTATCCACAGTGGTATATTACAGGCCATTCTGGAGAAATACCCTGACTTTGCTAGCTGTAAATAAAGCATTACCACATATGTGCATGTGTGTGTGTGTGTGTGTGTGTGTGTGTGTGTACTCACCTAGTTGTACTCACCTAGTTGAGGTTGCAGGGGTCGAGTCCGAGCTCCTGGCCCCGCCTCTTCACTGATCGCTACTAGGTCACTTTCCCTGAGCCGTGAGCTTTATCATACCTCTGCTTAAAGCTATGTATGGATCCTGCCTCCACTACATCGCTTCCCAAACTATTCCACTTACTGACTACTCTGTGGCTGAAGAAATACTTCCTAACATCCCTGTGATTCATCTGTGTCTTCAGCTTCCAACTGTGTCCCCTTGTTACTGTGTCCAATCTCTGGAACATCCTGTCTTTGTCCACCTTGTCAATTCCTCTCAGTATTTTGTATGTCGTTATCATGTCCCCCCTATCTCTCCTGTCCTCCAGTGTCGTCAGGTTGATTTCCCTTAACCTCTCCTCGTAGGACATACCTCTTAGCTCTGGGACTAGTCTTGTTGCAAACCTTTGCACTTTCTCTAGTTTCTTCACGTGCTTGGCTAGGTGTGGGTTCCAAACTGGTGCCGCATACTCCAATATGGGCCTAACGTACACGGTGTACAGGGTCCTGAATGATTCCTTATTAAGATGTCGGAATGCTGTTCTGAGGTTTGCTAGGCGCCCATATGCTGCAGCAGTTATTTGGTTGATGTGCGCTTCAGGAGATGTGCCTGGTGTTATACTCACCCCAAGATCTTTTTTCTTGAGTGAGGTTTGTAGTCTCTGACCCCCTAGACTGTACTCCGTCTGCGGCCTTCTTTGCCCTTCCCCAATCTTCATGACTTTGCACTTGGTGGGATTGAACTCCAGGAGCCAATTGTTGGACCAGGTCTGCAGCCTGTCCAGATCCCTTTGTAGTTCTGCCTGGTCTTCGATCGAGTGAATTCTTCTCATCAACTTCACGTCATCTGCAAACAGGGACACCTCAGAGTCTATTCCTTCCGTCATGTCGTTCACAAATACCAGAAACAGCACTGGTCCTAGGACTGACCCCTGCGGGACCCCGCTGGTCACAGGTGCCCACTCTGACACCTCGCCACGTACTATGACTCGCTGCTGTCTTCCTGACAAGTATTCCCTGATCCACTGTAGAGCCTTCCCTGTTATCCCTGCTTGGTCCTCCAGTTTTTGCACCAATCTCTTGTGTGGAACTGTGTCAAACGCCTTCTTGCAGTCCAAGAAAATGCAATCCACCCACCCCTCTCTCTCTTGTCTTACTGCTGTCACCATGTCATAGAACTCCAGTAGGTTTGTGACACAGGATTTCCCGTCCCTGAAACCATGTTGGCTGCTGTTGATGAGATCATTCCTTTCTAGGTGTTCCACCACTCTTCTCCTGATAATCTTCTCCATGATTTTGCATACTATACATGTCAGTGACACTGGTCTGTAGTTTAATGCTTCATGTCTGTCTCCTTTTTTAAAGATTGGGACTACATTTGCTGTCTTCCATGCCTCAGGCAATCTCCCTGTTTCGATAGATGTATTGAATATTGTTGTTATTGAATATTGTTGTGTGTGTGTGTGTGTGTGTGTGTGTGTGTGTGTGTGTGTGTGTGTGTGTGTGTGTGTGGGTGTGTGTGTGTGTGTGCGCTTCAGGAGATGTGCCTGGTGTTATACTCACCCCAAGTTTGTGTGTATGTGTATGAGTGTGTGAGTGTGTGTGTCTCTCCTCCTTCCTTCCTTAGCCTGTGTGTGTTGTTTTCCTCCTGATGTGTGTGTGTGTGTGTGTGTGTGTGTGTGTGTGAGTATGAGTGTGTGTGTGAGTATGAGTGTGTGTGTGAGTATGAGTGTGTGTGTGTGTGTATGAGTGTGTGTGTGTGTGTATGAGTGTGTGTGCGTGTGTGTGTATGAGTTTGTGTATGTGTGTGTGTGTGTGTGTGTGTGTGTGTGTGTGTGTGTGTGTGTGTGTGATTATGTGTGTGTGTGTGTATGAATTTGTATGTGTGTGTGTGTGAGAGAGAGAGAGAGACTCAGCAATCAACATTTGCACCAATAACTCACTACAGTTGTGACCGGGTGTGGAAGTGTGAATTGCTCATTACTCTAAAATTTGTTCATGATTGCAGCCATGTATAAACGTAAGTAACCATTCTTACAGTATTCATTACCTTTGTAACTTGTGAGTTTATTACCTTTGTAACTTGTGAGTTCATTGCCTTGTACCTAGTTCAGCCATCAAAACTTTGGAGCCCGGTCCCTGGACCCATTGTGTACCTCTGTAATCTGTAAATACCTTTGTAACTTTTCATGATTGTGACTAGACCTACCTGGAGTTCATTACCTTTGTAAATTGTGAGTTCATTACCTTTGTAAATTGTGAATTCATTACCTCTGTAACTTGCTCAGCTATCAAAACTTTGAGGCCCAGTCCCTGGACCCATTATGTACCTCTGTAATCTTTTGACTACCGCCCACAGGATGGGTATGGGGTGCATAATAAACATATTAAACTAAAACTAAACTATCTAGTGGGATGGTCCCGCCTCCAAAACTGCTTTATATCTAGTGGGAAGATCCCACCTCCAAAACTGCTTTATATTTAGTGTGAAGGTCCCACCTCCAAAACTGCTTTATATCTAGTGGGAAGATCCCACCTCCAACATAACTTTTCTCTGACCAATATTGATCCATTAGATAACCCTCACCTCCTTTTCATCCATTTGGGGTCATTTATATTCGATCTTGTATCTCCGTAGAAAATAAAATTGTTTAGGCAGTGTATATAGTGTTTAGAATGAAATTAAGACACATGTGCAACATCTGGGTATCTTTATTGTAGACGTTTCGCCATCCAGTGGCTTTATCAATACAAATTCTAGGACATAATCTCCACGACTACGGTGCTCTTTGCACCTACTCCAAGGTTGAGGGACTGATTACCTCATCTTCTGTATACAGTCCTACTGTCTTCAAGTTATGTCCTAGAATTTGTATTGATAAAGCCACTGGATGGCGAAACGTCTAAAATAAAGATACCCAGATGTTGCACATGTGTCTTAATTTCATCTTGTCGGTATTATATACCATTCTTGCACAGTGTTTAGAATACTATTGAACTGATAATACTCTTGGTTTCCCAAGTCCACACATGGTAGATGTTCTTGACGCCTATTGTAATCTGCTGCCCGAAAGTCTGGGATTTTTATTGTATTATCTTTACTAACATATTTCCAGTTTGGAATAAAATTTCACCCCAAATATATCATCGGGTACCAACACACTCCCATTCATTCTTACCGCTTCTCCAGCATCACTGTCATGGTGCCCAGAGAGGTAGAGATCATTATCCTTATTTTCTCAGAAGGAAATGTAACCTGTTATAATTTTCCCCAGGCTGATATAGTTGTATGCCATTTGCTTTCAAGCAGCTGGCATTTCTTTTCTAGGATATGTAAATTTCACAGTACAGTCGCTTGGAAATGCATAGGATTCTGGGATGAGTTGAAGAAGGTCGTTGAAGTACACTTTTCATAACAAGTACTCTTCTCTAAGGAACACTTACCAATAGTGTGTCTTGTTGACTCTCAGAAGGCAAAGCGCAGAGCCAGTGACTCCTAGTAGAGTGGTAGACGGAAATCACTGTTAACTGACGTGAGATTATTGTCTCAAGAATCTTACCAGTGATTAACAGAAGTGACATTGGTCGGTATTTGTTGATTTCCGTTTCGCTCTTCTTTTTGTGAACAGGGACTATATTTGCGTTTTTCCACAGAGCAAGCAATATACTTAATGCTAGGCAGTGCTGATTGATGTGAGTTAGAGGTGATGCTAGCTGTTCTGCACATCTACTCACCAATCTTGGGCTTACCTTATCTGGGTCCACAGCCTTTTCTTGGTCCAGGGATTTAAGGAGAAGATACACTTCATCCTGCCTTTTAGTCGCCTCTGACAACTTTGACATACACAAATAAACCGCACGTAGAAGAGAGGAGCTTACGACGACGTTTCGGTCCGACTTAGACCATTTAAAAAGTCACAAAGTCAACATAGTTCTTGTTGCTGATCCCTTGATGGATCAGGAACTTGCATCTTGGCAGCAAAGTGTTCAGCAAAGAAGTCAGCTTTCTCCAGACTGCTAGTAGAGACGGTCACATCCTGCCGATTTAGAGGTGGAACAATCTTCTCAGGCGAATAACCTTGTCGATACTTGACCAAGGAGACCATCCTACCTGATACCAGTTTTCTTTAAGTGTCAGCCTCCCATCTAGAGATGGCTCACTTATGGGTTTCTTCCATTTGCCTACAGGTTTGTCTATGAAGTTTTATGTTATAGACAGTAGGATACCTCTTATACCTTCTCGAAGCCATGTACTTAACAGTAGCATCCTCTCGACAACGAAAGCCGAACTAAGACCGTTCTGAAAACTTCGTCACAAACTGCCGGTGAGGGATAAATTTGTGTTGGAGATTAAGGATGCGTTCAGTGAAGGCATTCACTTGGTTATCGAGAAGAAGAGCAATTCACTCGAGGGCGGCAAGATCCGAGCAAACGGCTGGCCAGTATCGTCTTTCCCACAGTCAGGTTGTGCGTATAGATTTTTCACCTCGTTCTGCCGGAATATTTAGTGTCGTAAAGAGAGCCTTGTTGTCAGATGATCCTGCATAACCAGAGAGTTTGCAGTATATATGCTCAAGAAAGGAGCCAGAGATGTTAGTAGGGAAGTCAACTAAGTGTTTCTCCAAATACTCTGAAGAGTTCATCAAAATTCCTCTGTATAAGATGTTGGTAGGTTGGTAGACAGCAACAACCAGGGAGGTACTACCGTCCTCCCAGGTGACTGTGAAACAGAAACCTGTAACTGCTTTACATAATGGTAGATTGCTGGTGTCTTTTTCTGTCTCATAAACACGCTGGAGCTTTACTTATACTTAGGCCACACTACACAGGCACGCACATACATATATATACATACACACATCTAGATTTTCTTATTTTTTCTAAATAGCTCTTGCTCTTCTTTATTTCCTCTATTGTCCATGGGGAAGTGGAAAATAATCTTTCTTCCGTAAGCCATGCGTGTCGTATGGCGCGACTAAAATGCCGGGATGCTTGAATGTGCGTGGATGTAGTGCGGATGATAAGAAAGAGATGATTGTTGATGTTATAAATGAAAAGAAGCTGGATATCCTGGCCCTAAGCGAAACAAAGCTGAAGGGGTTAGGCGAGTTTCAGTGGGGAGAAATTAATGTGATTAAGTCAGGAGTATCTGAGAGAGTTAGAGCTAAGGAAGGGGTAGCAATAATGTTGAAGGATCAGTTATGGAAGGAGAAGAGGGAATATGAATGTGTAAATTCAAGGATTATGTGGGTTAAAATAAGGGTCATAATAAGCGTGTATGCACATGGAGAAGAGAGAGTGTAGAGGAGAGAGAGAGATTTTGGGAGATGTTAAGCGAGTGGATGCAGGAGGGAAGAAGAGCGATTGGTGGAATGATAATGTAAAAAGACTAGTAAGGAGAAGAAGTTAGCATATGAGAGGGTTTTACAAAGTAGAAGTGATGCAAAGAGGGAAGACTATATGGAGAGAAAAAGAGAGGGTAAGAAAGTGGTGAAGCAATGTAAAAAGAGAGAAAATGAGAGAGTGGGTGAGATGTTATCAACAAATTTTGTTGAAAATAAAAAGTTTTGGAGTGAGATTAACAAGTTGAGGAAGCCTAGGGAACAAATGGATTTGACAGTTAAAATTAGGATAGGAGAGCTATTAAATGGAGAGTTAGAGGTAATGAGAAGATGCAGGGAATATTTTGAGGAATTGTTAAATGTTGATGAAGATAAGGAAGCTGTGATTTCGTGTATAGGGCAAGGAGGAATAACATCTTGTAGAAGTGAGGAAGAGCCAGTTGTGAGTGTGGGGGAAGTTCGTGAGGCAGTGGACAGAATGAAAGAGGGTAAGGCAGTTGGGATTGATGGGATAAAGGTAAAAAGGTTAAAAGCAGGTGGGGATACAGTTTTGGAGTGGCTGGTGCTATTATTTAAAAAATGTATGGAAGAGCGTAAAGTACCTAGGGATTGGCAGAGAACATGCATAGTTCCTTTGGATAAAGGCAAAGGGGACAAAAGAGAGTGCAAAAATTATAGGGGGATAAGTCTGTTGAGTATACCTGGTAAAGTATATGGTAAAGCTATTATTGAAAGATTTAAGAGTAAGACGGAGAGTAGTATAGCAGATGAACAAAGAGGCTTTAGGAAAGGTAGGGGGTGTGTGGACCAAGTCTTTACAGTGAAACCTATTAGGTGAAAAGCATTTATATAAGGCTAAAGAGGTTTTTGTGACATTTATGGATTTGAAAAAGGCGTATGACAGAGTGGATAGGGAGCAATGTGGCAGATGTTGCAGGTGTATGGTATAAGAAGTAGGTTATTGAAAGCTGTGAAGAGTTTTTACGAGGATAGTGAGGCTCAGGTTTGGGTATGTAGGAAAGAGTGAGATTATTTCCCAGTAAAAGTAGGCCTTAGACAAGGATGACTGATGTCACTGTGGTTGTCCATGATATTTATAGATGGGGTTATAAGAGAAGTGGATGCGAGGGTCTTGGCAAGAGGTGTGGAGCTAAAAGATAAAGAATCAAACACAAAGTGAGTTGTCACAGTTGCTTTTTGCTGATGACACTGTGCTCTTGGGAGATTCTGAAGAGAAGTTGCAGAGGTTGGTGGATGAATTTCATGGGGTATGTAAAAGAAGAAAATTAAAAGTGAATATAGGAAAGAGTAAGATTTTGAGCATAAAAAGATTAGGTGACGAAAGATTGGATATCAGACTGGAGGGAGAGAGTATGGAGGAGGTGAATGTATTCAGATATTTGGGAGTGGACATGTCAGCAGATGGGTCTATGAAAGATGAGGTGAATCAAAGAATTGATGGTGGGAAAAGGGTTAGTGATGCACTTAGGAGTCTGTGGAGACAAAGAACTTTGTCCTTGGAAGCAAAGAGGGGAATGTATGAGAGTATAGTTTTACCAACGCTCTAATACGGGTGTAAAGCATGAGTGATGAATGTTGCAGCGAGGAGAAGGCTGGAGGCAGTGGAGATGTCATGTCTGAGGGCAATGTGTGGTGTAATATAATGCAGAGAATTAGTAGTTTGGAAGTTAGGAGTAGGTGCAGGACTGCCAAAACTGTTGTCCAGAGGGATGAGGAAGGGTTGTTGAGGTGGTTCGGACATGTAGAGAGATTGGAACGAACATAATGACTTTGAGTGTATAAATCTGTAGTGGAGTAAAGGCGTGGTAGCAGTCGGCCTAGGAAAGGTTGGAGTGAGGGGATAAAGGAGGTTTTGTGTGCGAGGGGCTTGGACTTCCAGCAAGCATGCGTGAGCTTGTTTGATAGGAGTGAATGGAGACAATTGGTTTTTAATATTTGACGTACTGTTGGAGTGTGAGCAAAATAACATTTATGAAGGGATTCAGGAAAACCGGCAGGCCGGACTTGAGTCCTGGAGATGGGAAGTACAGTGTCTGCGCCCTGAAGGAGGGGTGTTAATGTTGCAGTTTTATAAACTGTAGTGTAAAGCACCCCTCTGGCAAGACAGTAATGGAGTGAATGATGATGAAAGTTTTTCTTTTTTGGGCCACCCTGCCTTGGTGGGAATCGGCCAGTGTGTTAATAAAAAATAAATAAAAGATGTTGGTTGAGATCACCAACAATTATAATCTGTAAACATTCATGATGAAGCAGAAAAGAGTCCACATTTTACAGAGAAAGTTGATGGAGTCTGCTTACTGAAACTGAGGTCTGTACATTGCACTAGTAGTACAGGGGTACGAGAGTTGATGCATAGCTTGAACGTCACTTTCAGATGATCAGGAATGGTAATATCAATGAATTAGTCATGTACACTTCAGAGAGCACACAACAACACCTCCTCCTTGTCTTTGCTTGTCTTTTCTCATTCATGATGTGTAGCCAGCAATTCCAGCCAAGTTTTCCGGAGTCCTGTTGTTCAAAAATATCTCGGTAACGGCACCCATATCAAGACGATGATTGTTCATGATACTGTACGTGAGCTCACCGACATTGG
This sequence comes from Cherax quadricarinatus, assembly GCF_038502225.1. NCBI lineage: Eukaryota > Metazoa > Arthropoda > Malacostraca > Decapoda > Parastacidae > Cherax > Cherax quadricarinatus. The sequence continues at coordinate 63,484,743 of NC_091294.1, read as the reverse complement.
TAATAAAGGCTCTAATGTTGACAGACAGGATGTTAATTTATTGGAGCCTCATGTTAGTGTTCAGCTTTAGTAGCTGGGTGTGTAAAGTGCTTGCCTAGAGACAAGTTCGACTCTGGGGCAGCCACTGGGACGTAGCTTTTGCTGAAACAGGATAGGAGTAACTGGGTGGGTAATGTGTAAGTGTACTCTCCAATTGTGAGATTCTGCTTGTTTGTTCTGAGAATAAATTCCTAAAGAACTCTTGATACTGTCAAGTTCCTAATTTTTATGATACTGGTATTCTTGACAAATACTATTCTTGTGGCAGTAATAGTACTTGGTATCACACAAGCAGTTGTCAGTGGTGTGCCCACTCTGGTGACAGCGGGAGCATTGTCTAGGTGTTTGGGAAGGTAGTCTCTTATTTCCTGTACATCTTGTCTTTCACTACAGAGCCAGCAGCTAATTTCTCTGTAGGTTCTGCTGCTGGTGATCCTGATGATTATGTACAAGTGAACATTTCCCAGGGACTGTGTTGACAGGTGAGACGACTGTGGAAGGCTGCTTCCTTCTATTTCACGTCATCTTCCATGTCCTCTTCAAGAATCTCTTTTAGGCCTTCGTCCAATTCTGATATATCTCTGCTGCGGCCGCTACTGTCTCTCTCTCTCTCTCTCTCTCTCTCTCTCTCTCTCTCTCTCTCTCTCTCTCTCTCTCTCTCTCTCTCTCTCTCTCTCTCTCTCTCTCTCTCTCGCTCTCTCGCTCTCTCTGGTTAATAAAAATTAATTCTAACACATTATCCAAGTAATTCTCTCTAAGTGTTCTTCCAAAATATTATTATTTCCCATATTCTTAATAAAACAAAAATTAAATAGGTATCGAAAATTACAGTGTAATTTGAGTTCTTCCTGAGACAGATTCCAGACTGACCAAGATTGTTCATCTGGCCGAATTATTGTGAGGGAGAAAGTGGGGAGTACTACTCTCCTCACTACTCTCCTCACCACTCTCCTCACTCACTCTCCTCACCATTCTCCTCACTACTTTCCTCACACACTCTCCTCACTACTTTCCTCACACACTCTCCTCACACACTCTCCTCACACACTCTCCTCACTACTCTCCTCACACACAATCCTCACTACTCTCTTCACATGCTCTCCTCACTACTCTCCTCACTACTCTCCTCACTCGCTCTCCTCACACACTCTCCTCACTACTCTCCTCACACACAATCCTCACTAATCTTTTCACACGCTCTCCTCACTACTCTCCTCACTACTCTCCTCACACGCTCTCCTCACACACTCTCCTCACTACTCTCCTCACACACTCTCCTCACTACTCTCCTCACACACCCTCCTCACTACTCTCCTCACACACTCTCCTCACTACTCTCCTAACACACTCTCCTCACTACTCTCCTCACACACCCTCCTCACTACTCTCCTCACACACTCTCCTCACACACTCTCCTCACACACTCCTCACTACTCTCCTCACACACTCTCACTACTCTCCTCACACACTCTCGTCACTACTATCCTCACTCACTCTCCTCATTCACTCTCCTCACACACTCTCCTCACTACTCTCCTCACACACAATCCTCACTACTCTCCTAACAAACGATCCTCACTACTCTCCTCACACACTCTCCTCACTACTCTCCTCACTCAATCTCCTCACTCACTCTCCTCACACACTCTCCTCACTACTCTCCTCACACACAATCCTCACACACAATCCTCACTACTCTCCTCACACACTCTCCTCACTACTCTCCTCACTCAATCTCCTCACTCACTCTCCTCACACACTCTCCTCACACACTCTCCTCACTACTCACCTCACACACTCTCCTCACTACTCTCCTCACACACCCTCCTAACTACTCTCCTCACACACTCTCCTCACTACTCTCCTCACTCACTCTCCTCACACACTCTCCTCACACACTCTCCTCACTACTCACCTCACACACTCTCCTCACTACTCTCCTCACACACCCTCCTCACTACTCTCCTCACACACTCTCCTCACTACTCTCCTCACTCACTCTCCTCACACACCCTCCTCACTACTCTCCTCACACACTCTCCTCACTACTCTCCTCACTCACTCTCCTCATTCACTCTCCTCACACACTCTCCTCACACACTCTCCTCACTACTCTCCTCACACACAATCCTCACTACTCTCCTAACACACAATTCTCACTACTCTCATCACACACTCTCCTCACTACTCTCCTCACTACTCTCCTCACAAACTCTCCTCACTACTCTCCTCACTCAATCTCCTCACTCACTCTCCTCACACACTCTCCTCACACACTCTCCTCACTACTCTCCTCACACACAATCCTCACTACTCTCCTCACACACTCTCCTCACACACTCTCCTCACTACTTTTCTCACACACTCTCCTCACACACTCTCCTCACTACTCTCCTCACACACCCTCCTCACTACTCTCCTCACACACTCTCCTCACACACTCTCCTCACTACTCTTCTCACACACTCTTCTCACTTCTCTCCTCACACACTCTCCTCAAACACTCTCCTCACACACTCTCCTCACTACTCTCCTCACACACTCTCCTCACTACTCTCCTAACACACACTCCTCACTACTCTCCTCACACACCCTCCTCACTACTCTCCTCACACACTCTCCTCACACACTCTCCTCACACACTCCTCACTACTCTCCTCACACACTCTCACTACTCTCCTCACACACTCTCGTCACTACTCTCCTCACTCACTCTCCTCATTCACTCTCCTCACACACTCTCCTCACTACTCTCCTCACACACAATCCTCACTACTCTCCTAACAAACGATCCTCACTACTCTCCTCACACACTCTCCTCACTACTCTCCTCACTCAATCTCCTCACTCACTCTCCTCACACACCCTCCTCACTACTCTCCTCACACACAATCCTCACACACAATCCTCACTACTCTCCTCACACACTCTCCTCACTACTCTCCTCACTCAATCTCCTCACTCACTCTCCTCACACACTCTCCTCACTACTCACCTCACACACTCTCCTCACTACTCTCCTCACACACCCTCCTCACTACTCTCCTCACACACTCTCCTCACTACTCTCCTCACTCACTCTCCTCATTCACTCTCCTCACACACTCTCCTCACACACTCTCCTCACTACTCACCTCACACACTCTCCTCACTACTCTCCTCACACACCCTCCTCACTACTCTCCTCACACACTCTCCTCACTACTCTCCTCACTCACTCTCCTCATTCACTCTCCTCACACACCCTCCTCACTACTCTCCTCACACACTCTCCTCACTACTCTCCTCACTCACTCTCCTCATTCACTCTCCTCACACACTCTCCTCACACACTCTCCTCACTACTCTCCTCACACACAATCCTCACTACTCTCCTAACACACAATTCTCACTACTCTCATCACACACTCTCCTCACTACTCTCCTCACTACTCTCCTCACAAACTCTCCTCACTACTCTCCTCACTCAATCTCCTCACTCACTCTCCTCACACACTCTCCTCACACACTCTCCTCACTTCTCTCCTCACACACAATCCTCACTACTCTCCTAACACACTCTCCTCACTACTCTCCTCACTACTTTTCTCACACACTCTCCTCACACACTCTCCTCACTACTCTCCTCACACACCCTCCTCACTACTCTCCTCACACACTCTCCTCACACACTCTCCTCACACACTCTCCTCACTACTCTTCTCACACACTCTTCTCACTTCTCTCCTCACACACTCTCCTCAAACACTCTCCTCACACACTCTCCTCACTACTCTCCTCACACACTCTCCTCACTACTCTCCTAACACACTCTCCTCACTACTCTCCTCACACACCCTCCTCACTACTCTCCTCACACACTCTCCTCACACACTCTCCTCACACACTCCTCAATACTCTCCTCACACACTCTCACTACTCTCCTCACACACTCTCGTCACTACTCTCCTCACTCACTCTCCTCATTCACTCTCCTCACACACTCTCCTCACTACTCTCCTCACACACAATCCTCACTACTCTCCTAACAAACGATCCTCACTACTCTCCTCACACAATCTCCTCACTACTCTCCTCACTCAATCTCCTCACTCACTCTCCTCACACACTCTCCTCACACACTCTCCTCACTACTCTCCTCACACACAATCCTCACTACTCTCCTCACAAACTCTCCTCACTACTCTCCTCACTACTCTCCTCACAAACTCTCCTCACTACTCTCCTCACTCAATCTCCTCACTCACTCTCCTCACACACTCTCCTCACACACTCTCCTCACTACTCTCCTCACACACAATCCTCACTACTCTCCTCACACACTCTCCTCACTACTCACCTCACACACTCTCCTCACTACTCTCCTCACACACCCTCCTCACTACTCTCCTCACACACTCTCCTCACTACTCTCCTCACTCACTCTCCTCACTCACTCTCCTCACACACTCTCCTCACACACTCTCCTCACTACTCTCCTCACACACAATCCTCACTACTCTCCTAACACACAATTCTCACTACTCTCATCACACACTCTCCTCACTACTCTCCTCACTACTCTCCTCACAAACTCTCCTCACTACTCTCCTCACTCAATCTCCTCACTCACTCTCCTCACACACTCTCCTCACACACTCTCCTCACTACTCTCCTCACACACAATCCTCACTACTCTCCTCACACACTCTCCTCACTACTCTCCTCACTACTTTCCTCACACACTCTCCTCACACACTCTCCTCACTACTCTCCTCACACACCCTCCTCACTACTCTCCTCACACACTCTCCTCACACACTCTCCTCACACACTCTCCTCACTACTCTTCTCACACACTCTTCTCACTTCTCTCCTCACACACTCTCCTCAAACACTCTCTTCACACACTCTCCTCACTACTCTCCTCACACACTCTCCTCACACACTCTCCTCACTACTCTCCTCACACACAATCCTCACTACTCTCCTCACACACTCTCCTCACTACTCTCCTCACTACTTTCCTCACACACTCTCCTCACACAGTCTCCTCACTACTCTCCTCACACACCCTCCTCACTACTCTCCTCACACACTCTCCTCAAACACTCTCCTCAAACACTCTCCTCACTACTCTCCTCACACATAATCCTCACTGCTCTCCTCACACACAATTGTCACTACTCCCCTCACACACATTCCTCACGACTCTCCTGACTCACTCTCCTCACTACTCTCCTCACTACTCTCCTCACACACTCTCCTCACTACTCTCCTCACTCAATCTCCACACTCAATCTCACACACTCTCCTCACTACTCTCCTCACACACAATCCTCACTACTCTTCTCACACACGCCCTGCACCTCACTACTCTTCTCACACACGCCCTGCACCTCACTACTCTTCTCACACACTCTCCTCACACACTGTCCTCACACACTCTCCTCACTACTCTCCTCACACACTCTCCTCACTACTCTCCTCACACACTCTCCTCACTACTCTCCTCACTCACTTTCCTCACTCACCCTCCTCACACACTCTCCTCACTACTCTCCTCACATACAATCCTCACTACTCTCCTCACACACAATCCTCTCTACTCTCCTCACACACAATCCTCACTACTCTCCTGACACACTCTCCTCACTACTCTCCTCACTACTCTTCTCACACACTCTCTTCACTACTCTCCTCACTCAATCTCCTCACACACTCTCCTCACACACTCTCCTCACTACTCTCTTCACACACTCTCCTCACTACTCTCCTCACACACTCTCCTCACTACTCTCCTCACTCACTCTCCTCACTCACTCTCCTCACACACTCTCCTCAAACACTCTCCTCACTACTCTCCTCACACATAATCCTCACTGCTCTCCTCACACACAATTGTCACTACTCTCCTCACACACATTCCTCACGACTCTCCTGACTCACTCTCCTCACTACTCTCCTCACTACTCTCCTCACACACTCTCCTCACTACTCTCCTCACTCAATCTCCACACTCAATCTCACACACTCTCCTCACACACTCTCCTCACACACTCTCCTCACTACTCTCCTCACACACAATCCTCACTACTCTCCTCACACACTCTCCTCACTACTCTCCTCACACACTCTCCTCACTACTCTTCTCACACACTCTCCTCACACACTCTCCTCACACACTCTCCTCACTACTCTCCTCACACACTCTCCTCACTACTCTCCTCACACACAATCCTCACTACTCTCCTCACACACAATCCTCACTACTCTCCTGACACACTCTCCTCACTACTCTCCTCACTACTCTTCTCACACACTCTCCTCACTACTCTCCTCACTCAATCTCCTCACTCACTCTCACACACTCTCCTCACACACTCTCCTCACTACTCTCCTCACACACAATCCTCACTACTCTCCTCACACGCAATCCTCACTACTCTCCTGACACACTCTCCTCACTACTCTCCTCACACACTCTCCTCACTACTCTCCTCACTCAATCTCCTCACTCACTCTCACACACTCTCCTCACACACTCTCCTCACTACTCTCCTCACACACAATCCTCACTACTCTCCTCACACACTCTCCTCACTACTCTCCTCACACACTATCCTCACTACTCTCACACACCCTCCTCACTACTCTCCTCACACACTCTCATCACACACTCTCCTCACACACTCTCCTCACTCTCTATCCTCACACACTCTCCTCACTCACACTCTCCTCACACACTCTCCTCACATACACTCTCCTCACACACTCTCCTCACACACTCTCCTCACACACTCTCCTCACTCTCTATCCTCACATACACTCTCCTCACATACACTCTCCTCACACACTCTCCTCACTACTCTCCTCACACACTCTCCTCACACACTCTTCTCACACACTCTCCTCACACACTCTCCTCACTACTCTCCTCACACACTCTCCTCACTACTCTCCTCACAATCTTCTCACTCACTCTCCTCACACACTCTCCTCTCTACTCTCCTCACACACTCTCCTCACTCACTCTCCTCACTCACTCTCCTCACTACTCTCCTCACACACTCTCCTCACTACTCTCCTCACACACTCTCCTCACACACTCTTCTCACACACTCTCCTCACACACTCCTCACTTCTCTCCTCACACACTCTCCTCACTACTCTCCTCACAATCTTCTCACTCACTCTCCTCACACACTCTCCTCACTACTCTCCTCACACACTCTCCTCACTCACTCTCCTCACTCACTCTCCTCACTAATGCCCTTCCTCACTCTCCTCACACACTCTCCTCACTCACTCTCCTCACTCACTCTCCTCACTAATGCCCTTCGTCACTCTCCTCACTAATGTCCTTCCTAACACTCCTCACTAATATCCTTCCTCACACTCCTCACTAATGTTCTTCCTCGCACTACTCACTAATGTTCTTCCTCACACTACTCACTAATGTTCTTCCTCACACTACTCACTAATGTTCTTCCTCACACTCCTCACTAACGTCCTTCCTCACACTCCTCACTAATGTCCTTCCTCACACTACTCACTAATGTTCTTCCTCACACTACTCACTAATGTTCTTCCTCACACTCCTCAATAACGTCCTTCCTCACACTCCTCACTAATGTCCTTCCTCACACTCCTCACTAACGTCCTTCCTCACACTCCTCACTAATGTCCTTCCTCACACTCCTCACTAATGCCCTTCCTCACACTCCTCACTAATGTCCTTCCTCACACTCCTCACTAACGTCCTTCCTCACACTCCTCACTAATGTCCTTCCTCACACTCCTCACTAACGTCCTTCCTCACACTCCTCACTAATGCCCTTCCTCACACTCCTCACTAATGTCGTCTTTCACTCTCCTCACTCAAGTCCTCCCGCAGCCTCATCACCAATATTCTCCCTTGCACTCCTCACTCCAACTGGTTGCTTCATGCTGCTTCTTTCCAGCTGGTTGTTCGCAACCAGTTGTTCCAGCTGCTTATTTCCAGCTGGTTGTTTCCAGCTGGTCATTTCCAGCTGGTTGTTTCATAAGAACATAAGAGAGGAGGAACACTACAGCAGGCCTGCTGGCCCATACAAGGCAGATCCTTCACAATCCATCCCACTAACAAAATAGTTGTCCAACCGAATTTTTAATGCTACTCAAGAAAAAAACTTTGATAATTCTATTTATCCTTGTGCAAGTTCCGCTCAAATCCATCCCTTCTCACTCATGTATTTATCCAACTTAAATTTGAAACTACCCAAGGTTTTAGCCTCGATAACCCTACTAGGTAGACTGTTTCACTCATCAACTTACTACCATATTACCATATTACAATATATCCTTATTACCATTTACCATATTACCATATATTCTTTCGAATTCTAAACTTGTCTAATTTGAATCCATTATTACGTTTTGTCTCTTGGAGGGATAACCTCAAAACCTTATTTAAATCCTCTTTGTTAATACCCCACATAATATCACACATAAAGTGGGAGTTGTCACAGTCGCTCTTTGCAGATGACGCTGTGCTCTTGGGAGATTCTGAAGAGAAGTTGCGGAGGTTGGTGGACGAATTTGGTAGGGTATGTAAAAGAAGAAAATTGAAAGTGAATACAGGAAAGAGTAAGGTTATGAGGATAACAAAAAGATTAGGTGGTGAAAGATTGGATATCAGATTGGAGGAAGAGAGTTTGGAGGAGGTGAATGTATTCAGATATTTGGGAGTTGAAGTGTCAGCGGATGGGTCTATGAAAGATGAGGTGAATCATAGAATTGATGAGGGGAAAAGGGTGAGTGGTGCACTTAGGAGTCTGTGGAGACAAAGAACTTTGTCCTTGGAAGCAAAGAGGGGAATGGATGAGAGTATAGTTTTACCAACGCTCCTGTATGGGTGTGAAGCATGGGTGATGAATGTTGCAGCGAGGAGAAGGCTGGAGGCAGTGGAGATGTCATGTCTGAGGGCAATGTGTGGTGTGAATATAATGCAGAGAATTCGTAGTTTGGAAGTTCGGAAGAGGTGTGGGATTGCCAAAACTGTTGTCCAGAGGGCTGAGGAAGGGTTGTTGAGGTGGTTCGGACATGTAGAGAGAATGGAGCGAAACAGAATGACTTCAAGAGTGTATCAGTCTGTAGTGGAAGGAAGGCGGGGTAGGGGTCGGCCTAGGAAAGGTTGGAGGGAGGGGTTAAAGGAGGTTTTGTGTGCGAGGGGCTTGGACTTCCAGCAGGTATGCGTGAGCGTGTTTGATAGGAGTGAATGGAGACAAATGGTTTTTAATACTTGACGTACTGTTAGAGTGTGAGCAAAGTAACATTTATGAAGGGATTCAGGGAAACCGGCAGGCCGGACTTGAGTCCTGGAGATGGGAAGTACAGTGTCTGCACTCTAAAGGAGGGGTGTTAACTCTCCACGTTTCTGGGTCCCCATGTGGCTCCAGGTTTTCACAGCAGATTTCTTTGTGATTGAAGTTACCCACATTGAAGTCACCCACATTGAAGTCACCCACATTGAAGTCGCCCACAAAGGCTCTTCTGGGCACCTCAGCCAGTGTGCCAACCATCTCTTTGTTACTGTAATCATATTCTTGTCTTGGCCAGCGCTTGTCGTCACCACCTTGGGACTTCTTGTCTAAAATGTTCCTATTATGTAGTCCCTTGTTTCTACTCTGCCTCCTCTCTCCAGCTCCTCAAAATCCCATTTTTTTTTTTTTTTTGATGAGCAATGCTACTCCACCTCCCCTGTTCCCTCTGTCTTTCTTCAGTATATGATATCCAGTTGGAAAGATGGTATTTGTTATTTCTGAGAGCTTGATTTCTGTGAGGGCTATGATGACTGGTGATGCCCCTGTGATTCTCTTGTGCCGCTCCTCCCACTTATTTCTTATTCCATCAGTGTTGGTGTACCTCGCCAACACTGTATTCTGGGAAGTTTGTGGGGGTAGGGGTGGGGGCCAGGCAGGGTGTTATGGGATTCTACTGCATATTTTTGGGGTGGGGACTGTGAGTGTGGGGGTGTGACTTGTGTAGGGATAATGTGTTTTTATCTACTAGGTTCTGAGGGTGGTTCTGTTTTTTTTTTTCTTTTTTTTTTGCACTCTGCTCCACTCGACACTTTCTTTCTTGCTCCTTTCATGTCTGTGTCCTCTCTCTCGGCTCTTGTCGTTCTGTCCCTGTATAGGAACACCCTCTGGTATGTTGGTGATTTCTTTAACTGTGGTTTCTCCTGAAGGATCCTATCATTCATCGCTTGTTTCGAAATCAGTTTGACGGGCCAATTTCTTCACTTTCTTGAAGCCCATGGATAAAGACTGACCTCTCCTTATCATCTTCCCACTGCTTTTCCCTCCGCATCTCTGGGTCTTGTTTAAACCTAGCCATTGACAACATGCCCATGCACTCAGCCCAGGCCCAGACTCGTGGAATTCTGTGTTCATTAAGAACTGCAAGAAATCCCTCTCATGTGCCCTAAGTATACTATGAAGAAGGAGCTTAGATATGGGTGAAATTCTGCAGTCACTTAAAACAACGGATATAGCCCCACTCCATAAAGGTGGCAGCAAAGCATTAGCTAAGAACTATAGACCAATAGCTCTTACGTCCCACACAATAAAAATCTTTGAAAGAGTGCTTAGAAGCATGATAGCAAACCACCTAGATTTCCAAAAACTTCACAATCCAGGGCAACATGGGTTCAGGGTAGGTCGCTCCTGCCTCTCACAACTACTGAATCACTATGATATGGCCTTGGATGCACTGGAAGAAAAACAGAATTCAGATGTAATATACACAAACTTTGCAAAAGCGTTTGACAACTGCGATCATGGCGTAATAGCCCATAAGCCAGCTACCTCAGCCAGTTCCTCCCGCCCAAGCTTCTACCAGCCACTACATTATTCACTGGTCAGTCTCTTTGTATTAGTGTTTATCTGCTTATTTGCATCACTCCCGAGGGGTTGACCCGAGTTTGCAAAGTAAGCCAGCAATCAGTCTGTGGTGGGGGAGTCAGAACAACCCAGTCAGTCCAGCCTAGCCTACTCCATCCAGCTTTTGCCTGCCAAGCCAGCTTTCCACCCCTGCTGTGCTCATCGTGAGAAGTTATCAAGCTATTCTGTGTGAAGGGTTAAGATAAGCCAGCAAGCAACTAACCCAGGTTTCTTACCCCAGTACTGAAGCAAGCCAAGTGGGTACAGTCTTCATCGCTTGTGATTCAAGTTCCAAGCCATTCTGAGTGTTTTTTCATCCCTGTGGTGTTGTGGTAATTCATGGGTTTGTTTTTAAGCCAGCCAGCTTAGAATTATATTCGCGCCAGTGTGGGTGTCCCCAGTGAGGCGTACGCCGTTCATCCCATAGGCCCACTCACTCACCACGTGGTCTCTGTCTTAGCCCTGTTCCAGCCCACCCACCCACCCACTCGACACCGGCCCCAGCTGCCTCACTCAGCCATTAACCCACTCACCCAACCTCTACAAGTGTTTTGGTAATCTTACTACGGGTACTAGCACCATATTTTAAGGACCATATAGGGGGTCAAGAGCTAGAGTGTGTTTGGTGCCACCGTTGAAAGCCTCCTGGCCTGGTGGCTAAAGTTCCCGCTTCACACACGGAGGGCCCGGGTTCGATTCCCGGCGGGTGGAAACATTCGACACGTTTCCTTACACCTGTTGTCCTGTTCACCTAGCAGCAAATAGGTACCTGGGTGTTAGTCGACTGGTGTGGGTCGCATCCTGGGGGACAAGATTAAGGACCCCAATGGAAATAAGTTAGACAGTCCTCGATGACGCACTGACTTTCTTGGGTTATCCTGGGTGGCTAACCCTCCGGGGTTAAAAATCCGAACGAAATCTTATCTTATCTTATCTTATCTTATCCTGTGTGAGTTCATCTTCGATTTAAGCGCAAATACTTCGAGTGTGGAGAGAAGTCAGTGATCGTAGCTAGCCACGAGAGGACATAAACATCCACGACCTTCTACCTAATTCTTCATCAAGTAGCTACAGTGATAATATTTTTCATAGAGACATTTGCGAGTGTTGAGACATTTCTTTTGTGTTCCAGTGATTTTTCTTAGTGACATTCAGTGACTCTTGATTAGACTCAGCGTTTATTATATACTGTTTGCAATAAATTTTTTCCCTTCTTAATTCAGTGTTAATTTCCGTGCATTAATACATGTCTGTTGTATTGTGCTTCTATTTTTTACACACTTGAAGTAAGTACCTAGTGTTTTTCCTTTGTTGTGTGTGCAACATATGAGCAGTATAGAACTTGTGTTACACTTCACAATCATCTTGTGTTCAAAGTATTCCAGTGAAGTATTTCAGCAATTTATTACCTTGTATTCTGCATCACAACTCAGTGTTATCTGTTATAATTTTATCCCAGCATCTGTGTATTCTTGTTTTGTTCTCTGTGTGTTGAACATTCTTGTGTTCATATTCTTTTCATGTAGCCAGTGTCTAATTTGTCTTATTTCCACAGACAATAGTGCCATTATTTTGTTCAAGCAAGATAATTATCTTTTCCAGCTTTTCACACATCAAGTTTCATTGCAAGAAAATTCTAGTATTGTGTTTATGTTGATGTGTTGTGTTCTGCATCACTGTAAGTGTTGTGTTCTGCATCACTGTAAGTGTTGTGTTCTGCATCACTGTAAGTGTTGTGTTCTGCATCACTGTAAGTGTTGTGTTCTGCATCACTGTAAGTGTTGTGTTCTGCATCACTGTAAGTGTTCAAGCCCTTTTTGTTCTGTGTTTTAGCACCTATTATTTTTCATGTTTCACTGAACAAATTCACTCTTAGTGCAATTTTTAAGTTCTTCTTTTAAAGTAAATTGTTCTTTTGCTTGTTAAGTGCTGCTTGAGTTGCAGTTAAGAGTTAAAGTGTTCCCTCAGATCATTCCTTGATTATAATATTTTCTTTTCTTGTAAACAGTGTTTTCTTGTGTGTGTAATTTTTTTTTATTGTTGCACATTGACTCATTTTGCAATAATTCTTGTGCAAACATTGTGTTGTCATTAAAATTTTTCTTGCAGAAATTTTAAGTATTGTTGTGCAATAATCTTGATTAGCAATTGTTATTTGCAATATTGCTACAGTTTATTTCAGTGCAGTTTCTAATGCTTTGTTCTGTGCATAATATTTTATTCTTTCTGTGCCATTTTATTTTATTTCCTTTTAGTGAATTGTTCCCAGTTTGTTTTGTTTTGCACAAGATTTATTGAGTCCATTTTAACATTTTTTTTGATTGATTCATCATTTTATTGTTGAATTTCCCTATTGCATTGAAAGTTAAGACAACTCACTGTGCCATTCATTCAATTTCAAGTAAAAGTTGAGCAAATTAGATTTGAGTAAAGTACAAGTTCTCTTGATTTTCAAAGTGTTGTTTGTTCAGTTGAGTATTTTCTTTGTGACTGTGAGTTCCTTTGCTTTCTGTGTATCCTGTCAATTTTTAATTACTTATGCAGAATAGTTAAGCATTTTCTTCCCATTTAAGTTCTCTGTGTTGTGTGTCCCTCAGTTACATTTTCCTTTATTCTTTCTATTTTTTTTTTTTGCCTTATGCCCTTGAGTAAGTTCCCTGAGAACATGTCCCAGTCACTTTTGAATGTTCACTTAGTGTATCATGCCAGTCAAAGTAAATATGAATCAGTCCACAGTACCAATATTCCCTTACTGACTGAAAGACAATACCTAGCCCTTGAGCAATGTGTTTGTTCTCACAGCTTGTATCTGAGATTTGTTAAAGTGCTGCGAAATGTGAAGTTCAGATTAAGTTCCTATAGATCCGTGAATTACTTATTAACGTAGCCGAGCGGTCAGGCACTAGTAACTCTGTCACTCCCATCTGTGTTCCACCTACACCTTCAGACTTGCAGGATAGTGTTCCATTGCCTCAAGTGTCCGGGGACACTCAAACTGCTTTGTGTGCACAGCCTATCCCTGCAATGACTGCTAGTTCGAGTAGTAGTTTCTCCACAGGGGATTCCTTGTCAGAAAACGATTACTTGCAACTAGTAATGCCATCTCTTGTTGATGTCACATGCCATGTGCAGAAAGACGTCTCTGTTGCGGCTAGTGCTCTCACTAGAGTGTCTGTTGTTGTTCCTTGTGTTCCAGATGGTGATCCCATCCTAGTTGACAGTAATCAGTGCAATGTAAGAAGTTATTTCTCGAGTAACTTTCACATGTTGTTAATGTTTGTAAGTGAAGTTTCTTTATAGTTGATACCTCGTGTCACTGTGTGCGACTCAGTTGAATATCAGCATTGTTCACCGTGTTCATTTCTTTTCCCCTGTGCTTGCAGTGAGAGATAGTAGATTCATTCTCCCTTGCTCGTATTGCATGTTATAGCGTTATTTTTTTTCAACAGGGGATAGTCATCCACTCCACTGAGTTTGTTCATTCCTCCAGTAAGAAAGAACCGATCCCTTGTGTTCTGGTGATTCTATTCCTGCTCCAGGAAGATCTTATTCTGACTGTGAAGCCACCAGCACCCATTAGTGACTTTGTAATGAGCCAAGAATTAATGTATCGAACTGTCGAGTTGAGTACTCCTAGCAGAAGAGTTAGTAATTCCACAGTCACTAGTGAATGCAGCTGTATCTTTTGTAGATACTTGTTCAGATCGTCCATGTAGTTGTATCTTTTGTAGATACTCGTTCAGGCTGTCCTCAGTCAAGGCATGTGTTAGCCATTGCAGAGGAATTCTATCCTCCCAGAGATGATAACCATTCTGCATATGTAAACCTCACCCTCGCAGAATTGGGTTTAAATGTGCATAGTCTGTATAACTAGATGTCTGAGATGAAGTAAATTGTCATCTGTTTGTTATTAACTGATTAGTTTTTCAGAATTTTTTTTTTTCATATTCACGTTCCCTCCGTGTTCTGAGAATTTGACAGTAATGATCTGAGTGCACCAGATGCCTTTGCTGTTAATTTCACCTTGTATATATATATATATATATATATATATATATATATATATATATATATATATATATATATATATATATATATATTTATTCTTCCTCAGAATCTGTAGAGTGCTTGAATACAGATCGATTGATCAATTCCATTCCATATTGTACAATGAATTGTTCTTATAGTTTGTAATGCATTACGTTAAAAGTGATTACGTTAACACCCATTATGTAAAACTCATTTTGTCAACATTCATTATGATACCATCCATTAGTTCTAAGTTATATATGAATTTGTTATTGTATAGAATCAGCCCAGAACCACCTGCCTGTTCAGCCTATAGGATAGTAGTGTATGTCGAGAAGACATACGTAACGTGACTGAGCTGTCAGCATAGTTGCTGAATCCCCTTACATGTGTTGTATAGATTAGCTGAGCATTATAGTATCATCCATGTGCTTTATATAGAAGATCCCTTAGGCCTGTGACTGTATGACATCATGGGATACAGCTTGAGTGTGAGGCGAGCTACCTCGGCCTCAGTCAGCGTATAACATCCAGCTAGACAGTGACATGGCAGGCTGGACTCCATCTCCCATTATCACAGTCTGACAATATATATCGTTACCATCCATCTAGTGTGTCTACCTTCAACCCTCAAATCTCCTTTAAGAACCCCTCCATACATCGGCGCAATTATCAATTTTACGCCCACACTGCTGTCACCAATTGTCATAGGGGTTCTTAAAGTAGATTTGAGGGTTGAAGGTAGGCACACTAGTTGGATGGTAACGATATATATTGTCAGACTGTGATAAAGGGAGATGGAGCCCAGCCTGCCGTGTCACTGCTTAGCTGGATGTTATACGCCGACTGAGGCCGAGGTAGCTCGCCTCACACTCAAGCTGTATCCCGTGACGTCATACAGTCACAGGCCTAAGGGATCTTCTGTATAAAGCACATGGATGATACTATAATGCACAGCTAATCTATACAACACATGTAAGGGGATTCAACAACTATGCTGACATAGTGGTCAACAGAGTTAAATCAGAGGCTGCCACAGTGAAGAACTCAGCTGCACAAGGCACAGTACTCGCCCCCATCTTGTTCCTCATCCTCATATCAGACATAGACAGAGATAAAACCCACAGCACCATATCATCCTTTGCAGATGATACTAGGCTCTGCATGAGGCTGTCATCTATTGAGGACACGGTTAACCTCCTAGAAGATATAAACCAAGTTTTCCAATGGGCAACGGAAAACAATATGATGTTCAACGAGGACAAATTCCAACTACTCTGTTAAGGAAAATTGGAGGAGACAATAACTAAAACAGAGTATACTACAAACTCTGGCCATACAATAGAGCAGAAAAATAATGTAGGGACCTGGGAGTAGTAATGTCTGAGGATCTCACTCTCAAGGCTCACAACAGTGCCACAATCATAAATGCAAAGAAAATGATAGGATGGATAATGAGAACGTTCAAAACGAGAGATGCCAAGCCAATGATGATCCTTTTCAAATCACTTGTTCTCTCTAGGCTGGAATACTGCTGTACACTAACATCTCCGTTCAAAGCAGGTGAAATTGCAGATCTAGAGAGTGTACAGAGAACCTTTACTGCACATATAAGTTCTATCAAGCATCTTAACTACTGGGAACGCTTGGAAGCACTTGACTTGTACTCGCTGGAACGCAGGAGAGAGAGATATATCATAATCTACAATTGGAAAATCCTAGAAGGAATGGTCCCGAATCTGCACACAAAAATAAACTCCCTACGAAAGTAAAAGACTGGGCAGGCGATGCAAAATACCCACAATTAAAAGTAGGGGTGCCATTGGTACACTAAGAGAAAACACCATAAGTGTCCGGGGCCCAAGACTGTTCAACAGCCTACCACCAAGCATAAGGGGAATTACCAATAAGCCCCTGGCTGCCTTCAAGAGAGAGCTGGACAGATACCTAACGTCAGTGCCGGGTCAGCCTGGCTGTGGTTCGTATGTTGGACTATGTGCGGCCAGCAACAACAACCTGGTTGACCAGGCCCTGATCCACCGGGATGCCTGATCGTGGACCGGGCCGCGGGGGCGTTGTTCCCCGGAATAACCTCAAGGTAGACTCCAGGTATCACATTTTTCATTATTTCCTTTACCACCTGGTGGCTTGGTGGTGCCTCTGCATGGTGCCTCAGATCAAGTTTTGTCTTCTTTCTTTCCTTTGGCCCTCGTTTAATATTGGTGTACCTACTCCGAATGCCATGACCTCTCTGGCAATTGTCTCTATATCTCACTTCAGCATGCTTATCTCATCTTCTAGGGTCTGTATCTTTGCTTCTGCAGCTTCAGCTTGCGACTACCACTTCTTCTCTGCTTCCATCTTCTTCACTATTCTTGCAGTAAGGGAGTGGTTCAATGTGTGCTTGTGCATGTTGCTCTGACCTGCTCTCGTTGTTCTCTGCTGATTCGGTTCTTGTCTCTCTTCCTAGCCCGCCGTGTGTATGTGTGTGTGTACTCACCTAATTGTACTCACCAGTTCTGTGGTGGATTATACATCACTGAAATGACCACCTTGTCCTCCCAAGACTGAAGTGTACCTACTATGTAGTCTCTTCCGTCTCGTCTATGCCTCCCATTTTCTCGAATTTCCATCTGTTTTTTACGAGCAGAGCAACCCCTCCTCCCCCTCTGCCCCTTCTATCTTTTCTCATGATCTGGTATCCTGGTGGGAAGATTGCATCTGTTATTGTCTTTGTGAGTTTTGTTTCTGTAACTGCTATGATGTCTGGGGACTTCTCATTGATTCTTTCTTGCCATTCCTCATGTTTACTCGTTAATTCATCCGCATTTATGTACCAAACCTTCAACTTCTGTTCTAATACTGTAACTGTGGTGCGGGGGATGGGAACAGAGGGATCGGTGTGTGATGGTTGGTTTGGATTGTTCAGTTGCCTTGGGGGTGTCGTGGCTGGAGTCCTTCTGCAGGTGTTTCTGGGGGGTGTGCTTGTCGTTCCACTTGTTCCTGGGTTATTCTGCTCTCCTTTTTCATTTCCTCCCATTTCTCCTTTCGCTTTTGCACTCTCTCTTTCAGTATCATCCTTTCCTCCTGTGTTCTGTCTCGATCGAGGTACACACTCATGAACTCCTGTTTGCCTCTCAGCCGTGCTCTCTCCTGCAGAATCATGGTTCGGATTGATTCTGTCTTGAAAATTACTTTGAGAGGCCGATTCCTTTTCTTTGTGAACTACCCGATTCTCCGAGAATTTGCCACCTGGGTCATGGCTCCCTCGCCTATCACCTTCATGATACCTTCAATCGCTTTTTTCTCCTCCTTCTTTCTTTCATCATGAGTTTCCCCTTCAGTGTGTGTGTGTGTGTGTGTGTGTGTGTGTGTGTGTGTGTGTGTGTACTCACCTAGTACTCACCTAGTTGAGGTTGCAGGGGCCGAATCTCAGCTCCTCGCCCCGCCTCTTCACTGGTCGCTACTAGGTCACTCTCCCTGAACCGTGAGCTTTATCATACCTCTGCTTAAAGCTATGTATGGACCTGCCTCCACTACATCGCTTCCCAAACTATTCAACTTCCTGACTACTCTGTGACTGAAGAAATACTCCCTAACATCCCTGTGTTTCATCTGTGTCTTCAACTTCCAACTGTGTCCCATCTCTGGAACATCCTGTCTTTGTCCACCTCGCCAATTCCTCTCAGTATTTTGTATGTCGTTATCATGTCCTCCCTATCTCTCCTGTCCTCCAGTGTCGTCAGGTCGATTTCCCTTAACCTCTCCCCGTAGGATATACCCCTTAGCTCTGGGACTAGTCTTGTTGCAAACCTTTGCACTTTCTCAAGTTTCTTTATGTGCTTGGCTAGGTGTGTGTTCCGAACTGGTGCCGCATACTCCAACATGGGCCTAACGTACACGGTGTACAGGGTCCTGAACGATTCCTTATTAAGATGTCGGAATGCTGTTCTGAGGTTTCCTAGGCGCTCATATTCTGTAGCAGTTATTTATTTGATGTGTGCCTCAGGAGATGGGCCTAGTGTTATACTCGCTCCAAGATCTTTTTCCTTGAGTGAGGTTTGTAGTCTCTGGCCCCCTAGACTGTACTCCGTCTGCGGTCTTCTTTGCCTTTATCCAATCTTCCAGGAGCCAATTGCTGGACCAGGACTGCAGCCTGTCCAGATCTCTTTGTAGTTCTGCCTGGTCTTCGACCAGGTGTGTGTATGTGTGTGTACGCGCGTTTGTACTAAAGAACTCATCCAATTCATTCTCTCCTTCTCGGCTTTTAAGTTCACATAACTTGCAGATAAGAGAAAAACGGCAACAGACCCTTACTTAACACTCACATACTGACACAACTGGAGGGTAATGAGATTGTAATCACCAGGACAATCGGATATTCTTTGTAGCAGAGCAGTTGTACGTGTGTTGAACTCTCGCGACGATCATATCTGGGAGAGTGAAGGAGAGGGAGGTGGAGAGAGGGAGGGAAAAGGAGGGAGAAGGAGGTGAAGGGAGGGAGGGAGGAGGAGGAAGATTGAGGTGGAGGGAGACAAAGGGAGAGAGAGCTCGGAATGTTGGAAGGAGGTAGAGAGATAAAGGGAGAGAAAGAAAGAAAGAGGGATAGAGGAAAAAAAGAGAAAGAGAGAAAGATAGACAGATAAAGAGAGAGAGAGATAGATAGATAGATAGATAGATAGATAGATAGATAGATAGAGAGAGAGAGAGAGAGAGAGAGAGAGAGAGAGAGAGAGAGAGAGAGAGAGAGAGAGAGAGAGAGAGACTGAGACTATTATTTTCTGCCTGTGTAATTTATGGAGGGAACATACCCAGTGTTCAACAAGCGTGACCATCAGGTATAAACCCTCAGAACTTATACCCAGCTAATATTTAAGACGTGTTCAGCATTACCAGTCATTATATTCCCCAGTCACCAAGCATCATCACCTAACAACACTTGTGGGAGTGTTCCCCAGTCACCAAGCATCATCACCTAACATCACTTGTGGGAGTGTTCCCCAGTCACCAAGCATCACCGCCTAACATCACTTGTGGGAGTGTTCCCCAGTCACCAAGCATCATCACCTAACAACACTTGTGGGAGTGTTCCCCAGTCACCAAGCATCATCACCTAACATCACTTGTGGGAGTGTTCCCCAGTCACCAAGCATCACACCTAACATCACTTGTGGGAGTGTTACCCAGTCACCACGCATCACCACCTAACATCACTTGTGGGAGTGCTCATCAGTCACCACGCACCACCACCTAATATCACTTGTCCGAGTGTTCCTCAGTCACCAAGCATCACACCTAACATCACTTGTGGGAGTGTTCCCCAGTTAACACACATCACCACCTAACATCACTTGTGGGAGTGCTCCCCAGTCACCAAACATCACACCTAACATCACTTGTGGGAGTGTTCCCAAGTCACCACGCATCACCACCTAACATCACTTGTTGGAGTGTTCCCCAGTCACCAAGCATCACACCTAACATCACTTGTGGGAGTGTTCCCCAGTCAACAAGCATCACACCTAACATCACTTGTGGGAGTGTTCCCCATTCACAAAGCATCACACCTAACATCACTTGTGGGAGTGTTCCCCAGTCACCAAGCATCACACCTAACATCACTTGTGGGAGTGTTTCCCAGTCACCCCGCATCACCACCTAATATCACTTTTGGGAGTGTTCCCCAGTCACAAAGCATCACACCAAACATCACTTGTGGGAGTGTTCCCCAGTCACCAAGCATCACACCTAACATCACTTGTAGGAGAGTTCCCCAGTCACCAAGCATCATCACCTAACATCACTTGTGGGAGTGCTTCCCTGTCACCAAGCATCACACCTCATATCACTTGTGGGAGTGTTCCCCAGTCACCACGCATCATCACCTAACATCACTTGTGGGAGTGTTCCCCAGTTACCAAGCATCACCACCTAACATCACTTGTGGGAGTGTTCCCCAGTCACCAAGCATCACCACCTAACATCACTTGTGGGAGTGTTCTCCAGTCACCAAGCATCACACCAAACATCACTTGTGGGAGTGTTCCCGAGTCACCAAGCATCACCACCTAACATCACTTGTGGGAGTGCTCCCCAGTCACCACGCACCACCACCTAACATCACTTGTCTGAGTGTTCCCCAGTCACCAAGCATCACACCTAACATCACTTGTGGGAGTGTTCCCCAGTCAACACGCATCACCACCTAACATCACTTGTGGGAGTGCTCATCAGTCACCACGCACCACCACCTAACATCACTTGTCTGAGTGTTCCTCAGTCACCAAGCATCACACCTAACATCACTTGTGGGAGTGTTCCCCAGTCACCATGCATCACCACCTAACATCATTTGTGTGAGTGTTCCCCAGTCACCAAGCATCACCACCTAACATCACTTGTGGGAGTGTTCTCCAGTCACCAAGCATCACACCAAACATCACATGTGGGAGTGTTCCCGAGTCACCAAGCATCACCACCTAACATCACTTGTGGGAGTGCTCCCCAGTCACCACGCACCACCACCTAACATCACTTGTCTGAGTGTTCTCCAGCCACCAAGCATCACACCTAACATCAATTGTGGGAGTGATCCCCAGTCACCATGCTCTCAGTAGTAGTACCAGTTTCTAGTAACTAGTTACCAGTAACCAGTGTACCAGTAGATGACTCACTACCAACCGTCTGTGTGAATCATTGACTGTATTCATATTGCTGCTGACCATAGCAGGATTTCAAACACCCTCACCCGTAGGCACTATGGGTCAGTCGTAGTAGGCAGCAGAGAGAGACAAGTCGGCTGTTGGCGCTTTCCATACTTCCCGTTATATATTATACGTGAGTATTCTTACCCCATCCACGTATCGAAAACCCACATGACAAATGGTGGCACCGGTGTGGGCGTGGATTTAAGGGTATTTCAGACGTTAGAAGACTATTTGTGGGTTGCCGGCAGGTCAGAGGTGAACCGTCTCAGCCACCACCCTGTGTACTCCAGCCTGCATGTCTGTTGCAGCCATTTTTCAAGCTTCCTGGCTTAGTTCGTGTGCTAATTGCTTCAATCTCCGTGAGATTGACCAGGATTTTGCAATTTTGCCAGTCAATAAGTCAGACAGTGGAAGTGAACGCTAGTTAGCCTGCCTCAGCCTACCATCCAGCCTGTCTCCTGTCATCCACCTGCTCCTTCATGCTGTGTGCATCGTTACACGTCTTCCAGTCAGCCATTCTCGTGGGTTAAGCCAGTCAGCCAGCCCAGCTTCCTAACCCAGCTGAGAGAGAGAAGTAAGCCACGCAAGTTATTCTGAAGTATTGTTTCATATATCGCTTGTGCTTGGATGCTGGTAAGAGTGGTCTTCATCATCCCTGTGTCATTGTGATTTAGTTAAGCCACCTTGTGCATGGTGAGAAGTGCGTGGCAGTGAGAGCGCACAGGGCCAGCTTGTTCTGCTGCCCCCACCACCCGCCACCCACCTCATCTACCTGTGGGGTTTTTCTTTTTCCACCCTTGTACCGGGTCCTAGTACTGTTTTGGCTCACATAATCGGTCAAGAGATTGTAGCTGGCGCCAACGATAAAGCCAGTTATGTGAGTTCACCGAGAAAGCGCATTTCTTCCGACGACAGTGTGAGTGTAGGAGGCGTAATCACCCGCAGGACAACCTTCTCCTCATCACTCGTCATCCCGTCTTCTACTCCAGACTTCAGTGATAATTTTCTAGAGACATTTTCCTGCATTTAAAGACATTTGCGTGTGTGAGACATTTACAGTGAATTTCTTGTGTACTCTAAGCCTTGTGTTTTCAGTGTAGACTC
This sequence comes from Cherax quadricarinatus, assembly GCF_038502225.1. Lineage (NCBI taxonomy): Eukaryota > Metazoa > Arthropoda > Malacostraca > Decapoda > Parastacidae > Cherax > Cherax quadricarinatus. The sequence goes on along the minus strand of NC_091294.1, from coordinate 63,461,960 downwards.
AGTGTTTCTTTGACTCATTATTTTTGCAATATTTTTCAGTGTTATCGCTCATCTCATAATTTTTATCTGTGTTTTTTTTTTATGCTACTCTCTGTCTGTAGTAAGTATTATTGTGTAGTGTACCAGTCAGTCGCTCCGTGTGAAGTAATTCATTCATTTGTTTTTTTTTTGTATTCTTTCAGCATTGTATTCTCCAGTATTTGTCGTCTACCAAATTATCCATTATTTCTGTGTACCTTTTTTTTTCGTATGCCAGCAGTGTCTCATTCCTCTAAATTTTTCGCAGACTCGTGTAAAATTATTTTTGCCAGCAATTTTTGTCGTATCAGTCACAGCAAGATTTTGTTGTAAGAATATACTAAAAAAAAAAAATTAATAAGTGAATATGTTGTGTGCCCCACCACTTGTAAGTGTTGTGTGCCCCGCCACTTGTAAGTGTTGTGTGCCCCACCACTTGTAAGTGTTGTGTGCCCCGCCACTTGTAAGTGTTGTGTGCCCCGCCACTTGTAAGTGTTGTGTGCCCCACCACTTGTAAGTGTTGTGTGCCCCGCCACTTGTAAGTGTTGTGTGCCCCACCACTTGTAAGTGTTGTGTGCCCCGCCACTTGTAAGTGTTGTGTGCCCCGCCACTTGTAAGTGTTGTGTGCCCCACCACTTGTAAGTGTTGTGTGCCCCGCCACTTGTAAGTGTTGTGTGCCCCGCCACTTGTAAGTGTTGTGTGCCCCGCCACTTGTAAGTGTTGTGTGCCCCGCCACTTGTAAGTGTTGTGTGCCCCGCCACTTGTAAGTGTTGTGTGCCCCACCACTTGTAAGTGTTGTGTGCCCCGCCACTTGTAAGTGTTGTGTGCCCCGCCACTTGTAAGTGTTGCGTGCCCCGCCACTTGTAAGTGTTACACTTCCAGTTTTGTTTCTTGTTTTATTTTTATTCATATTTTTCATATTTCTTTGAACAAATTCACTCTTAATGTAATTTCAATTTCTTTTTTAACGTAAAGTGTTTTCTTTACTCTGTTTGAGTAAATTGTTTTGTCTAATTTACAATTAAGAGTTAAAGTGTTCAATCAGTTTTTCTTCATATTTTATTTTATTATTTAACCTACATTTTCCCAGTGTAACTTTATTACTGCAGTGATTATTCTGCAGTGAATTATTTTGTTGCACTTGTTCTGCAGTGAATTATTTTGTTGCACTTGTTCTGCAGTGAATTATTTTGTTGCACTTGTTCTGCAGTGAATTATTTTGTTGCACTTGTTCTGCAGTGAATTATTTTGTTGCACTTGTTCTGCAGTGAATTATTTTGTTGCACTTGTTCTGCAGTGAATTATTTTGTTGCACTTGTTCTGCAGTGAATTATTTTTCTTTTATTGATATTTTTATGCATTATTATTCTCAGTTCATTATTGTTTGAGTCTTTTTTTCATTTTATTATTTTTTCCTCATGTTGTCTTTGTATTATATTTTAATTTTGTTTATGCATTCTTAGAAAATATTTAAATTTCCCAGTTATCTCTCTTTGCATATAATTTCGTGATTTTATTTTATACTTTTTACATTGATTTACAGTTTTATTAGTTAATTTCTTTATTAGCAAGAGTACAGACAGCTCATTTTGCATTTAATTCAGTCTCCAGTAATATTTTTACTTGTAAATTTCAATGTAATTTTTTTTTATCTTGTCCAGCAGTCCTTTACATTGAGTTGCTCTTCCTCTTGCAGTGTATCTTAGACATTTTTTATTACTTCTGCAGAATTAGTTACATCTCTTTTGTTTCAATTTTAGCATTTTGTATCCTTTTTATTGTTCATTATTTTTGCCTTATTTGTTCTTGTGCAACTTCTTTGCCATTATGTCTCACATACCGTCAAGTGATACTTTAGTGAATGTCGACACTCAGACCTCTCAGGCTACTGATGCTGCTGTCATCAGTCGTCCTCACAGTTCCTTATCGACTGACAGACCGACCCAGACACTGAGACACTATAGTTTTACTCGTGATTCCCTTGATGCGTTACCTTTATTCAATGGCCATGTACATAGTCTTGAAGCATGGTTTACTGCCATTCGTTCTCGTGTTAATGCTCTAGTTGAAGGTCCTCCTTCTGAGGAAAGTCTTATCAGACTTGCGAAAGAAGCTCTTCATCGATCCCCTGCTGCTGTTCACGTTGTTGATCTCCTTGATATGCGAGACTTCAGGAATCTTACTAAGTGGTCACAATATGAGGAACTGATTCGTTCTTTCCTCGTACCAGTAAAAACAGCTGATCCATATCTCGTTCTTAGGGAACTAGTGAATGCTACACCCATGACTAATGAATCGTTGAGTGCATTTGCTGTTAGATTAAACCAACTTTTATCATCATTTATCAATGCTGTCCAGTCCTCAGCTTTTGTCCCTGACGAGGATAAACCATCCACAGCATCGTTTGTTAAAATAGCAGCTTTTGGAGCAATCAAAGAACTAATGCCGCCTGCTTCCGTGTGTGCTTATGAGGCTAATCCTCCAACTGTGACGATGGAACCACTTACAGCCCTAAATCATGTACGTTTCTTGTGCCCCCAGGGTACTTTCCCATGTATCAAAAGTAATTTCACACCTATACCTCAGTCTGCACCACCTCTTGTTTGCGCCACAGCGACAATTCGTGGTCGTCAACCGTCTCAGCGATCACCAAGGACCAGTGTACAGAATCATTATAAACCTCGTAGTATTCACAGTACATTCAGTAACCATAGTCAGCGGACTTGTTACAACTGTGGTTTCCGTGGCCATATTGCAATTAATTGTCCTGATAATTACCCTAAGAGGCGTCGTGCTGATGATGAGTACCAGTCAGATCTTCCCTACTGTACTTATCATAGAATACATGGACATGACACATCTGAGTGCAATGCTCTCTACAACCTTCAGTACTCTAGGTCTTTCCGTGGCCGTTCCAACCGCAGAACCCGTAGAGGAAACAGACATCGTGGTTCTCAAACTAACCAGAACCAGGCTCATTCTTCCAATTCGGGGAAATTCGAGCGCCCCAGTCAAACCGTCCCATGGTGACAGTAGGTGATAATGAGTACACCATCCCCGTTCACAATTCCTTTGAAGCCTTAAGCAGTCTCGAGAATGACAATCCTGCTGATGATGTTGCTTCACATGTCTCTGACGTAGATGATTTTGGGGATGAAGTGGAACAAATCTTTGCTTATGACAATCCACCTTTTTGTTTGCACATAACTTCCAATGCAACCATAGGCCCTATAGTGCAAGCATCTGTTCATAATGCGCCCGTTCATTTGTTCATGGACTCTGGAGCGCAAGTCAATATTATCAGGTCTAGTTTGTTTAGGGATAAGCAGTTACGACATGTCCTTCTCGTAGAACCGACTCATGTGTCCTCCCTTAGTGGAGTAGCTGGTTCTCACCTGCGTGTCCGAGGTTGGACTTCCCTCACTTTTTCTATCCAAGGTAGAGACTTCACTGCATCCTTCCTTGTTGTCGACCAGATTACTTTCCCTGGTGACCTTCTACTGGGATTTGCTTCCATGCGAGACTTACGCATTGTGCTCGACCCTTATCGATGGCATGCCCATATCCGATATCTGCCACACTGCCGCAGAGTACGACATTCGAATGAAGTCCTTACAGGCCAGTGCATTTCCAGTAGCGTACCCAAGCGGTCAGGAACTGATGATCCTGTCATTCCTGTCTGTGTTCCTGCAACTTCAGACTTGCAAGATAGTGTCCAGTTACCTCAAGTGTCCGAGGACGTTCTGACTACCTTGAGTGTTGAGCCTATCCCTGCAATGTCTGCTAGTTCAAGTAGTAGTTTCTCCACAGGGGACGCCTTATCAGAAAACGATTACTTGCAACTAGTAATGCCATCTCTTGTTGATGTCACATGCCGTCTGCAGAAAGACGTTTCTGTCGCAGCTAGTGCCCTCACTAGAGTGTCTGTTGTTGTTCCTAGTGTTCCAGATGGTGATAACGTTCTAGTTGACAGTGATTCCTGCAAAGTAAAAGGTCTATTTGTTGAACCATCCTTACATGTTGTAAGAGATAGTAAGATCCATTTCTTCCTAGCTAACACTTCTGGTCACAGTGTTCGTCTCAGAACAAATACCAATCTTGTTGACCTTGTTCACTATCCTTACCCTGTTCAGGTAGAGGATGAGTTGTCACCTGACCAGTGGGTCGGTGCTATTTCTACCGGGGAGACCTCATCCACTTCACTGGATCAATCTGTTCCACCAGTTGAGGAGAAAGACTTAGCTCCCACTGACTTCCCAGATGAAGTCAAGCGTTTGTTGACGCTGTTGAACAAACGTCGTAAGGCCATTGCCTTACCAGGTGAGAAGATGGGTATAACGAACTTATTGTCCCATCGTATTCCACTTGAACCTGGTACTAGACCTATCTATATACCTGCGTACAGAATGCCTCATTCACAAGTTGCTGTCGCAGAAGAATTGATCAATCAAATGCTTGATGATGGAGTTATTGCACCTAGCAATTCACCTTGGAATGCGCCCTTGATCCTAGTACCTAAGAAGGATGGTACTTGGCTCCCAGTGATTGACTTTAGGAAGTTAAATGCGAAAACTATTCCAGATCGCTTCCCACTCCCTGTACTGGGTGATCTTTTACGTAACATCTGAGAAAACAAAGTCTTTTCAACCCTGGACTTGTTACAAGGGTTTTGGCAAGTCCCTCTTCACGAGGACAGCCAAGAGCTAACTGCATTCTCCACTCCTACAGGTCATTATAACTTCCTCTGTAAGGCGTTTGGATTACGATCCTCCCCTATCACGTTCTCAAGGCTCATGACTAATATCTTTAGAGGTCTCATAGGTAATGCACTTATGGTGTACTTAGATGACGTAATCGTCATGTCTAAAGACGTGGATACACACTTCAAAAGACTTGATGTAGCACTTGGTAAGCTTGAAGAAGCCAATTTAAAGATCAAACTGTCTAAATGTTAATTTTTCAGATCAGAAATTAAGTTTCTTGGTCACGTAGTCACTCCTAGAGGGGTTACGACTGACCAAAGTAAAGTAACTGCAGTACTAAATTTTCCAACTCCCAAAACTGCTGATGCCGTAAGATCTTTTGTGGGCTTAGCAGGGTTTTATAAGTCTTTCATTGCCAATTTTTCTTCCATAGCTGCTCCTCTAACTGAGTTGCTTAAGAAAGATGCTCCTTTTGTTTGGACCTTCCGTCAAGAAAGAGCATTCCAAACTCTAAAAGAAAAGCTAACATCTGCTCAAATTTTGAAATTTTCAGATTTTTCTAAGCCCTTCTATCTGACAACTGATGCTAGTTCAATTAACATAGGTGACATACTAGCTCAGAAGCCTGATGACAAGTACAATGCAGTTGCATTTGCTAGCTAAGTCCTTACAAAGGCTGAACGTAATTATAAAGTAACTGAGCAAGAAGCTTTAGCAATAGTATGGTCTTTAAAGCACTTCCGAGACATTATTTATCAGTACTCTGTTCATGTGTTGACAGACCACGCTCTACTGATACCTTTGTTCCAGAACAAACAACCTACTGGAAGGTTAGCCAGATGGACCTTGACTATTCAAGAGTTCAATCCCACCTTTGAACACTTACCTGGCAAGTCAAGTGTAGTCGCAGATGCCTTATCACGACACGTTAGTATAGTAACTGCAGACCCTTCATTTAGTGCTGAAGATGTAAAGAATGCTCAACGAACAGATCCCATGTGGTCTGGTGTGATTCGATTCCTGCTCCAGGAAGATCTTATTCTGAATGTGAAGCCACCAGCACCCATCAGTGACTTTGTCATGAACCAAGAATTACTGTATCGAGCAGCCGAGTTGGGTACTCCTAGCAGAAGAGTTTACCAGTTAGTAATTCCACAGTCACTAGTGAATGTAGCCTTACAGCTAGTTCACGATGTACCAGGTGTTGCGCACCCTGGTATGAATCGTTCAGTAAAACAAGCCAGATTGAAATACTTTTGGCCTCGTATGGCAACTGATATTTCTGAGTATGTTAAGAAATGTAGTGTCTGCATGCAACATAAAGGTAATGCTAATGGTCCTAATCCAATCCAAGTGTATCCAACCACTAACGAACCTTGGGAAAGAGTTGCGCTAGATTTGTTAACTAATTTCCAATGTTCCCTCCAGGGCAACAAACATCTATGTGTTATGGTAGACCATTTCACCAGATATTGTGAGTTAGTTCCTGTTGCAGATAAGACTGCCGAGACAGTAGCTAAAGCGTTTAAAGAACGCATTATCTGCAGGCATACCACCCCTAAGTCCCTAGTAACAGATAATGGAGGTGAATTCTGTAATGAGATTCTTGAAAATTTGTGTACCTTGTACAAGATCTCTAAATCCACCATTGTTCCTCATCATCCTGCCAGCAATGGGTTAGCGAAACGAACCAATAAGAAAGTACTTGATGTCTTGAGAGCCACTCTCAATCCCAACAGTGAAACTTGGGATCAAGTTATACCTGATATGCAGTGTGCTATAAATTCTGCTTACAATGTTTCTATAGGTGACACTCCACATTATGCATTGTATGGTGTAGATAAACATTTGCCTTATGAGTTGCTATATTCTAATCCGAAACCAAATTACAACCTTGATGATTTCATAGCAACTCGTACCAGTTTAGCTCAAAGTGTCTTTAGAAGAATCCGTGAAACACTTCATAAATCAACAGCAGAATTTACAAGAGTCGCAAACACTCGAGCAAAGCCATCCAAAATCAAAGTAGGTTCGATAGTTATGCAGACTAACTTTAACAAAACGTCTGCAATGCCTAAGCTTGATCAAAAGTTTGTTGGTCTTTATCGAGTAGTTGAACATATCACTGGTAATAAGTATAAGGTTAGAGAAATTAGTACTGGTCAGATTAAAGAATCGCATTTAGATCATATGAAGTTAGTATGTGATGATAATGATGTTCCAACCCAGACTAATGTGACAGACTCCGACAATCCTCCTGATCCTGTACTCTCTACCTCTGATACTCAGTCAGACGATCAACCTGAATGTCGTTATTCCCTACGTACACGACAGGTATTGATAAATCCTCAAGCATCATTTGTAACTACCAATTCAGATTTGCCTCAAATACAGCATGAGTTAGCCAGTGCAACAGAGTTTGATCCTCCCAGAGATGACACCCATTCTGCATATGTCAATCTCACCCTAGCAGAGTTGGGGTTAAATGTAAATAACCTGTATAGATGAATAATTACAGAATCAGCTTATCAGTATTCAAGAATTTTTTTTATGTTCACGTTCTCTCCGAATTCTGAGAGTTAACAGTCTAGATTTGAGTGCACCGAATCTGCCTTTCTGTTAAACACTTCTTTCTTTGCATATATTCCTTCCTCAGAATCCGTAGATCACATGGATACAGATTGATCGATCAAATTTTTTTTTATCACTTCTATTGTGTAATCCTAACGTTGAGTTTCATTCGATAAGTTGTGCTATATTATACCTTGTATTGCATTACAGTTTTATTACAGTTTCAATTATGTAAGCTTCCATTCCAATATTCTACTTATGTAAGTTATAATGTTCAATTGTTGTGTACTTTGACATTGTATAGAATCAGCCCAAGCCGTACAACTGCCGTCTCTAGTTTGTATTAGTTGTATGTCGGGACGACATACGTTAGCGTCGCCGAGCTCTCAGTAGTAGTACCAGTTCCTAGTAACCAGTTACCAGTAACCAGTGTACCAGTAGATGACTCACTACCAACCATCTGTGTGAATCATTGACTGTATTCATATTGCTGCTGGCCATAGCAGGATTTCAAACACCCTCACCCGTAGGCACTATGGGTCAGTCGTAGTAGGCAGCAGAGAGAGACAGGTCGGCTGTTGGCGCTTTCCATACTTCCCATTTTATATTATATGTACTACCAGCCTACGTGAGTATTCTTACCCCATCAACGTATTGAAAACCCACATGACAATGCATCACCACCTAACATCACTTGTGTGAGTGTTCTACAGTCACCAAGCATCACACCTAACATCACTGGTGGGAGTGTTCCCCAGTCACAACGCATCACCACCTAACATCACTTGTGGGAATGTTCCCCTGTCACCAAGCATCACACCTAACAACACTTGTGCGAGTGTTCCCCAGTCACCAAACATCACACCTAACATCACTTGTGGGAGTGTTCCCCAGTCACCAAGCATCACACCAAACATCACTTGTGGGAGTGTTCCCCAGTCACCAAGCATCACACCTAACATTACTTGTGGGAGTGTTCCCCAGTCACCAAGCATCACACCTAACATTACTTGTGGGAGTGTTCCCCAGTCACCAAGCATCACACCTAACATCACTTCTGGGAGTGTTCCCCAGTCACCAAGAATCACACCTAACATCACTTGTGGGAGTGTTTCCCAGTCACCCCGCATCACCACCTAGTATCACTTGTGGGAGTGTTCCCCAGTCACCAAGCATCACACCTAACATGACTTGTGGGAGTGTTCCCCAGTCACCAAGCATCATCACCTAACATCACTTGTGGGAGTGTTCCCCAGTCACCACGCATCATCACCTAACATCACTTGTGGGAGTGTTCCCAAGTCACCAAGCATCACCACCTAACATCACTTTTGGGAGTGTTACCCAATCACCAAGCATCACCACCTAACATCACTTGTGGGAGTGTTCCCCAGTCACCAAGCATCACCACCTAACATCACTTTTGGGAGTGTTACCCAATCACCAAGCATCACCACCTAACATCACTTGTGGGAGTGTTCCCCAGTCACCAAGCATCACCACCTAACATCACTTTTGGGAGTGTTACCCAATCACCAAGCATCACCACCTAACATCACTTGTGGGAGTGTTCCCCAGTCACCAAGCATCACCACCTAACATCACTTTTGGGAGTGTTCGCCAGTCACCAAGCATCCCCACCTAACATCACTTGCGGGAGTGTTCCCCAGTCACCAAGCATCACACCAAACATCACTTGTGGGAGCGTTCCCAAGTCACCAAGCATCACCTCCTAACATCACTTGTGGGAGTGTTCCCCAGTCACCAAGCATCATCACCTAACATCACTTGTGGGAGTGTTCCCCAGTCACCAAGCATCATCACCTAACATCACTTGTGGGAGTGTTCCCCAGTCAACAAGCATCATCACCTAACATCACTTGAGGGAGTGTTCCCCAGTCACCAAGCTTCATCACCTAACATCACTTGTGGAAGTGTTCCCAAGTCACCAAGCATCATCACCTAACATCACTTGTGGAAGTGTTCCCAAGTCACCAAGCATCATCACCTAACATCACTTGTGGGAGTGTTCCCCAGTCACCAAGCATCATCACCTAACATCACTTGTTGGAGTTTTCCCCAGTCACCAAGCATCACCACCTAACATCACTTGTAGGAGCGTTCCCCGGTCACCAAGCATCACACCGAACATCACTTGTGGGAGTGCTCCCCAGTCACCAAGCATCATCACCTAACATCATTTGTGGGAGTGCTCCCCAGTCACCAAGCATCATCACCTAACATCACTTGTGGGAGTGTTCCCCAGTCACCACGCATCATCACCTAACATCACTTGTGGGAGTGTTCCCCAGTCACCAAGCATCCCCACCTAACATTTCTTGTGGGAGTATTCCCCAGTCACCAAGCATCATCACCTAACATCACTTGTGGGAGTGTTCCCCAGTCACCAAGCATCCCCACCTAACATCTCTTGTTGGAGTGTTCCCCAGTCACCAAGCATCACACCTAACATCACTTGTGGGAGTGTTCCCCAGTCACCAAGCATCACCACCTAACATCACTTGTCTGAGTGTTCCCCAGTCACCAAGCATCACACCTAACATCACTTGTGGGAGTGTTCCCCAGTCACAAAGCATCATCACCTAACATCACTTGTAAGAGTGTTCCCCAGTCAGCAAGCATCATCACCTATCCTCACTTGTGAGAGTGTTCCCCAGTCACCAAGCATCATCACCTAACATCACTTTTGGGAGTGCTCCCCATTCACCAAGCATCATCACCTAACATCACTTGTGGGAGTGCTCCCCAGTCACCATGCATCACCACCTAACATCACTTGTGGGAGTGCTCCCCAGTCACCAAGCATCACCACCTAACATCACTTGTCGGAGTGTTCCCCAGTCATCAAGCATCATCACCTAACATCACTTGTGGGAGTGCTCCACAGTCACAAAGCATCACAACCTAACATCACTTGTGGGTGTGTTCCCCAGTCACCAAGCATCACCGCCTAACATCACTTGTGGGAGTGTTCCCCAGTCACCAAGCATCACCACCTAACATCACTTGTGGGAGTGTTTCCCAGTCACCAAACATCATCACCTAACATCACTTGTGGGAGTGTTCCCCAGTCACCAAGCATCATCACCTAACATCACTTGTGGGAGTGTTTCCCAGTCACCAAGCATAATCACCTAACATCACTTGTGGGAGTGTTCCCCAGTCACCAAGCATCACCACCTAACATCACTTGTGGGAGTGTTCCCCAGTCACCAAGCATTACCACCTAACATCACTTGTGGGAGTGTTCCCCAGTCACCAAGCATCACCACCTAACATCACTTGTGGGAGTGTTCCCCAGTCACCAAGCATCATCACCTAACATCACTTGTGGAAGTGTTCCTCAGTCACCAAGCATCACCACTTAACATCACTTGTGGGAGTGTTCCCCAGTCACCAAGCATCATCACCTAACATCACTTGTGGAAGTGTTCCCCAGTCTCCAAGCATCACCACCTAACATCACTTGTGGGAGTGTTCCCCAGTCACCAAGCATCACCACCTAACATCACTTGTGGGAGTGTTCCCCAGTCACCAAGCATCACCACCTAACATCACTTGTGGGAGTGTTCCCCAGTCAGCAAGCATCACCACCTAACATCACTTGTGGAAGTGTTCCCCAGTCACCAAGCATCACCACCTAACATCACTTGTGGAAGTGTTCCCCAGTCACCAAGCATCATCACCTAACATCACTTGTTGAAGTGTTCCCCAGTCACCAAGCATCACCACCTAACATCACTTGTGGGAGTGTTCCCCAGTCACCAAGCATCACCACTTAACATCACTTGTGGGAGTGTTCCCCAGTCACCAAGCATCACCACCTAACATCACTTGTGGGAGTGTTCCCCAGTCACCAAGCATCACCACCTAACATCACTTGTGGAAGTGTTCCCCAGTCACCAAGCATCACCACCTAACATCACTTGTGGAAGTGTTCCCCAGTCACCAAGCATCATCACCTAACATCACTTGTTGAAGTGTTCCCCAGTCACCAAGCATCACCACCTAACATCACTTGTGGGAGTGTTCCCCAGTCACCAAGCATCACCACTTAACATCACTTGTGGGAGTGTTCCCCAGTCACCAAGCATCACCACTTAACATCACTTGTGGGAGTGTTCCCCAGTCACCAAGCATCACCACCTAACATCACTTGTGGGAGTGTTCCCCAGTCACCAAGCATCACCACTTAACATCACTTGTGGGAGTGTTCCCCAGTCACCAAGCATCACCACCTAACATCACTTGTGGGAGTGTTCCCCAGTCACCAAGCATCACCACCTAACATTCAGTTCTGGTGAAACAAAAATGTATGTTTGAAGGAAGGCTTTCTGTTGTGGTACCATGGTCACTCCAGATGTTACCATGGTCCCAGGACCATAATTTTACCATGGTCCCAGGACCAAAATGTTACAATGGTCCCAGTACGAAAATGTTACAATGTTTCCAGTAAAAATGTATCAAAGTTTTGCATTTTTTTGCCTTTCTCCACAACTTAGCGGCATCATACAACTTTCTATCAAGCTTCAATCAGCACTGATCAAGACAAATCAAAACTTTAAAAAAAATAAAAATCTTTTTTGTGCAAAATATACTTTTTTCTTTGTTTTATGTATATTATTTAGAACACTAACGTAAATGAGACATATACTGAATATTCTGATATACTGGAATTGATCAATACCTGGAGTATGTCTCGTAGATCATCGCCCCAGACTAGGCCTAACATACATGTTTGTTTAACTCTTTAGGAGAAAAGCTATGGACTCAGACATAGATGTGAGTGTCTGCGTCCGGCTCTGATGCACAGTGTGCTTGGCGCCACACTCACTACATCACTAAACAACACAGAGACATATTGATGCCAAATATTTATTATACACACAGTACAATAAACTCACAAAACATCAAGACTGGCACTTGTTAAACACATTAAGTTGTCAGTGAAACGAAAATTAAACTACGATGTAATGACGATATTTCTTCGACTATCATATTAGAGATGTCAGAACATGGTCGATGTGTATCAATACTATAGAGATTACTTAACATGAAGATGGTTGGTGTGCCTGATACTGCTTTATGGCGTTTTTCAACATCTCTTAACTAATTAACTCCTACTTCCCTCCATCTACTACAGCACCCTCATGTAGCATAATTATTATTATTATTATCACACTGGCCGATTCCCACCAAGGCAGGGTGGCCTGAAAAAGAAAAACTTTCACCATCGCTCACTCCATCACTGTCTTGCCTGAAGGGTGCTTTACACTACAGTTTTTAAACTGCAACATTAACACCCCTCCTTCAGAGTGCAGGCACTGTACTTCCCATCTCCAGGACTCAAGTCCGGCCTGCCGGTTTTCCTGAATCCTTCATAAATGTTACTTTGCTCACACTCCAACAGCACATCAAGTATTAAAAACCATTTGTCTCCATTCACTCCTATCAAACACGCTCACGCATGCCCGCTGGAAGTCCAAGCCCCTCGCACACAAAACCTCCTTTACCCCCTCCCTCCAACCTTTCCTACGCCGACCCCTATCCCGCCTTCCTTCCACTACAGACTGATTCACTCTTGAAGTCATTCTGTTTCACTCCATTCTCTCTACATGTCCGAACCACCTCAACAACCTACGAATTCTCTGCATTATATTCACACCACACATTGCCCTCAGACATTACATCTCCACTGCCTCCAGCCTTCTCCTTGCTGCAACATTCATCACCCATGCTTCACACCCATCTAAGAGCGTTGGTAAAACTATACTCTCATACATTCCCCTCTTTACCTCCAAGGACAAAGTTCTTTGTCTCCACAGACTCCTAAGTGCACCGCTCACCCTTTTCCCTCAACATTTCTATGATTCACCTCATCTTTCATAGACCCATCTGCTGACACGTCCACTCCCAAATATGTGAATACATTCACCTCCTCCATACTCTCTCCCTCCAATCTGATATCCAGTCTTTCATCACCTAATCTTTTTGTTATCCTCATAACCTTACTCTTTCCTGTATTCACTTTTAATTTTCTTCTTTTGCATACCCTACCAAATTCATCCACCAACCTCTGCAACTTCTCTTCAGAATCTTCCAAGAGCACAGTGTCATCAGCAAAGAGCAACTGTGACAACTCCCACTTTATGTGTGATTCTTTATCTTTTAACTCCACGCCTCTTGCCAAGACCCTCATGTTTACTTCTCTTACAACCCCATCTATAAATATATTATACAACCACGGTGACATCACACTTCCTTGTCTAAGGCCTACTTTTACTGGGAAATAATCTCCCTCTTTCCTACATACTCTAACTTGAGCCTCACTATCCTCGTAAAAACTCTTCACTGCTTTCAGTAACCTACCTCCTACACCATACACCTGCAACATCTGCCACATTGCCCCCCTATCCACCCTGTCATACGCCTTTTCCAAATCCATAAATGCCACAAAAACCTCTTTAGCCGTATCTAAATACTGTTCACTTATATGTTTCACTGTAAACACTTGGTCTACACACCCCCTACCTTTCCTAAAGCCTCCTTGTTCATCTGCTATCCTATTCTCTCTCTTACTCTTAATTCTTTCAATAATAACTCTGCCATACACTTTACCAGGTATACTCAACATATAATTTTTGCACTCTCTTTTGTCCCCTTTGCCTTTATACAAAGGAACTATGCATGCTCTCTGCCAATCCCTAGGTACCTTACCCTCTTCCATACATTTATTAAATAATTGCACCAACCACTCCAAAACTATATCCCCACCTGCTTTTAAAATTTCTATCTTTATCCCATCAATCCCGGCTGCCTTACCCCCTTTCATTTTACCTACTGCCTCACGAACTTCCCCCACACTCACAACTGGCTCTTCCTCACTCCTACAAGATGTTATTCCTCCTTGCCCTAAACACGAAATCACAGCTTCCCTATCTTCATCAACATTTAACAATTCCTCAAAATATTCCTTCCTTTTTCCCAATACTTCTAACTCTCCATTTAATAACTCTCCTCTCCTATTTTTAACTGACAAATCCATTTGTTCTCTAGGCTTCCTTAACTTGTTAATCTCACTCCAAAACTTTTTCTTATTTTCAACAAAATTTGTTGATAACATCTCACCCAGTCTCTCATTTGCTCTCTTTTTACATTGCTTCACCACTCTCTTAACTTCTCTCTTTTTCTCCATACACTCTTCCCACCTTGCATCACTTCTACTTTGTAAAAACTTCTCATATGCTAACTTTTTCTCCCTTACTACTCTCTTTACATCATCATTCCACCAATCGCTCCTCTTTCCTCCCACACCCACCTTCCTGTAACCACAAACTTCTGCTGAACACTCTAACACTACATTTTTAAACGTACCCCATACCTCTTCGACCCCATTGCCTATGCTCTCATTAGCCCATCTATCCTCCAAAAGCTGTTTATATCTTACCCTAACTGCCTCCTCTTTTAGTTTATAAACCTTCACCTCTCTCTTCCCTGATGCTTCTATTCTCCTTGTATCCCATCTACCTTTTACTCTCAGTGTAGCTATAACTAAAAAGTGACCTGATGTATCTGTGGCCCCTCTATAAACATGTACATCCTGAAGTCTACTCAACAGTCTTTTATCTACCAATACATAATCCAACAAACTACTGTCATTTCGCCCTACATCATATCTTGTATACTTATTTATCCTCTTTTTCTTAAAATATGTATTACCTATAACTAAACCCCTTTCTATACAAAGTTCAATCAAAGGGCTCCCATTATCATTTACACCTGGCACCCCAAACTTACCTACCACACCCTCTCTAAAAGTTTCTCCTACTTTAGCATTCAGGTCCCCTACCACAGTTACTGTCTCACTTGGTTAAAAGGCTCCTATACATTCACTTAACATCTCCCAAAATCTCTCTCTCTCCTCTACATTCCTCTCTTCTCCAGGTGCATACACTCTTATTATGACCAACTTTTCGCATCCAGCCTTTACTTTAATCCACATAATCCTTGAATTTACACATTCATATTTTCTTTTCTCTTTCCTTAACTGATCCTTCAACATTTCTGCTACCCCTTCCTTAGCTCTCAGATACTGTAGATTTTATCCCATTTATTTCCCCCCCACCGAAACTCCCCTACCCCCTTCAGCTTTGTTTCGCTTAGGGCCAGGACATCCAACTTCTTTTTATTCATAACACCAGCAATCATCTGTTTCTTGTCATCCGCACTACATCCACGCACATTCAAGCATCCCAGTTTTATTAAGTTTTTCTTTTTCTTTTTTTTAGTAAATGTCTACAGGAGAAGGGGTTACTAGCCCATTGCTCCCGGCATTTTAGTCGCCTCATACGACACGCATGGCTTACGGAGGAAAGATTCTTTTCCACTTCCCCATGGACAACAGAAGAAATAAAGAGGAACAAGAGCTATTTAGAAAAAGGAGAAAAACCTAGATGTATGTATATATATATGCATGTGCGTGTCTGTGAAGTGTGACCAAAGTGTAAGTAGGAGTAGCAAGATATCCCTGTTATCTAGCGTGTTTATGAGACAGAAAAAGAAACCAGCAATCCTACCATCATGTAAAACAGTTACAGGTTTCTGTTTCACAGTTATCTGGCAGGACGGTAGTACTTTCCTGGGTGGTTGCTGTCTACCAACCTGTCTGAACAACAAATACTTATTACACAGCATACACTCACATAAACCATGATATTAAACTACATATACACCAAAACAGATTTCTACTCATTTATACTTTTAATCAGAAAGATTTTTTCACCCCGCTAGGTGTAATATTGTTAAACTGGAATCAAGAATATAAATAAATTATTTCTAAGTTCATGACTAGTCAGATATCTAGACATCAAAGTCACACACTATCCTGTGACTACCAATGTATTGCAATATTCTAGGAATATTTAGAAAATAGGTTGGTATAAACCTTGGTAATAAATACCGACAAGTTGGTTTAGAAAGACACGTAAGCAAAAACTGTGATATATTTGTTAGAAAATGTTTCGGTCCTGGGACCTTGATCACTTCTACCTCTGTATGTTAGAAGTGATCAAGGTCCCAGGACCGAAACGTTTTCTAATATATGTATCATAGTGTTTGCTTACGTGTCTTTCTAAACAAGAAAATATGATAAACACTTGATGAATATACCTACACACCACTACCACCAATATACCTACACACCACCACCACCAATATACCTACACACCACCACCACCAATATACCTACACACCACTACTACCAATATACCTACACACCACCACCACCAATATGCCTACACACCACCACCACCAATATACCTACACACCACTACCACCAATATACCTACACACAACCACCACCAATATACCTACACATCACCACCACCAATATACCTACACACCACTACCACCAATATACCTACACACCACCACCACCACCAATATACCTACACACCACTACCACCAATATACCTACACACCACCACCACCAATATACCTACACACCACCACCACCAATATACCTACACACCACCACCACCACCAATATACCTACACACCACCACCACCAATATACCTACACACCACCACCACCAATATACCTACACACCACTACCACCAATATACCTACACACCACCACCACCAATATACCTACACACCACCACCACCAATATACCTACACACCACCACCACCAATATACCTACACACCACCACCACCAATATACCTACACACCACCACCACCAATATACCTACACACCACTACCACCAATATACCTACACACCACCACCACCAATATACCTACACACCACTACCACCAATATACCTACACACCACCACCACCAATATACCTACACACCACCACCACCAATATACCTACACACCACCACCACCAATATACCTTCACACCACCACCACCAATATACCTACATACCACCACCACCAATATACCTACACACCACCACCACCAATATACCTACACACCACCACCACCAATATACCTTCACACCACCACCACCAATATACCTACATACCACCACCACCAATATACCTACACACCATCACCACCAATATACCTACACACCACCACCACCAATATACCTACACACCACTACCACCAATATACCTACACACCACCACCACCAATATACCTACACACCACCACCACCAATATACCTACACACCACCACCACCAATATACCTACACACCAATACCACCAATATACCTACACACCACCACCACCACCACCAATATACCTACACACCACCACCACCAATATACCTACACACCACCACCACCAATATACCTACACACGACCACCACCAATATACCTACACACCACTACCACCAATATACCTACACACCACCACCACCAATATACCTACACACCACCACCACCAATATACCTACACATCACCACCACCAATATACCTACACACCACCACCACCAATATACCTACACACCACTACCACCAATATACCTACACACCACTACCACCAATATACCTACACACCACTACCACCAATATACCTACACACCACTACCACCAATATACCTACACATCACCACCACCAATATACCTACACACCACTACCACCAATATACCTACACACCACTACCACCAATATACCTACACACCACCACCACCAATATACCTACACACCACCACCACCAATATACCTACACACCACTACCATCAATATACCTACATATCACCACCACCAATATACCTACACACCACCACCACCAATATACCTACACACCACCACCACCAATTTACCTACACACCACTACCACCAATATACCTACACACCACTACCACCAATATACCTACACACCACTACCACCAATATACCTACACACCACTACCACCAATATACCAGGCCCGGTGGCCTGGTGGCTAAAGCTCCCGCTTCACACACGGAGGGCCCGGGTTCGATTCCCGGCGGGTGGAAACATCTCGACACGTTTCCTTACACCTATTGTCCTGTTCACCTTGCAGCAAATAGGTACCTGGGTGTTAGTCGACCGGTGTGGGTCGCATCCTGGGGGACAAGATTAAGGACCCCAATGGAAATAAGTTAGACAGTCCTCGATGGCGCACTGACTTTCTTGGGTTATCCTGGGTGGCTAACCCTCCGGGGTTAAAAATCCGAACGAAATCTTATCTTATCTCTCTTATCTTACGACCAATATACCTACACACCACTACCACCAATTTACCTACACATCACCACCACCAATATACCTACACACCACTACCACCAATATACCTACACACCACTACCACCAATATTATTATTATTAAAGATTAGCCGGTATTCTCCCGGCCCGGGCCTTGTCCAAGCGGTGGCCCGGCCTTGGCTCCCTCTTTAGGGAGTGTCTGAGACCGAAGTCTCCCATGGGAGGAGGCACAAGTACCTCCTCATCTTTGGGACCAACTGTCCCCAGGCCTAGCCACATGCTAGGCCTCTCTGGTCTGTCATCCCCGCCCCAAGGGGGCTAATGGGAATGACAGTCTTATGAGCTAAAGGCTCGGGCTCAGGCACCTACCCTACCCTAGAAGGGTTAGGCATGGTGTCGATAAACCACCAATATACCTACACTTCACTACCACCAATATACCTACACACCACCAATATGGTATCATGTAAAGTAAAAGGACACAAGTGCAACTAATGTGACATTTATTGTGGCAACGTTTCGCTCTCCAGGAGCTTTATCAAGCCATTACAAACAATACATGGACACAGAGGGTATATAAAGGCTCAGAGTGAGGTGTAATACTAGTGAGGTACCATTTCGATGTTCACTAGTGGTAGTAGTAGTAGTAGTAGTAGTGGTAGTGACAAAAGTAATACAATACGGTAGAGCAATTAATTCGTACATGAGGAAAAGGATATAAAAGTTATTACTTGGGTAACATAAAAATAGGTTGGACAAATATAGAGTGGAAAGAGGCAGCTTGTTTCAGTGTTCACTCTCTGTAACGTGCCTTGTGTAGTATAACAGGAGAGACTATGTGATGGCAGGGTTTACTGTTTTCAGGAGGATTCTACCAGAGTGTATTACTTTTGTCACTACCACTACTACTACTACTATTACCACTACCACTAGTGAACATCGAAATGGTACCTCACTAGTATTGCACCTCACTCTGAGCCTTTATATACCCTCTGTGTCCGTGTATTGTTTGTAATGGCTTGATAAAGCTCCTGGAGAGCGAAACGTTGCCACAATAAATGTCACATTAGTTGCACTTGTGTCCTTTTACTTTACATATTGTCGGTAATTCTACCAACTTTATTACAATATGGTATCATGCTTCAGGGAAAGTCTTCCGCATATCTTCCGCATATCCGCATATCCTTCATTAAATAACTGTTTAGTTGGACCTACTTTCACTCCAGCTGCTTCATATCTCCTCTGCTGTAGTGAATGAGGTTTGGCCACTTGCCTCTAATTGAGGCCTGAGGGACTAACACCCTTTCCCACCGAGGGTGATGGAGTGATCACATCAATATTGTTATTATTGCTTCCATCGCTGTACTCACCTGAACCAGACTGAAGAGTTTAAAGGATCACTTGCTATATGTTCAAACCCCACCCGTTCTGGGATTTGTTTTCAGTCCTGTTATTACGATTTCGTGAGTCATAAAGCAGCTTGTTGTTGCACAGGCGAAACGTTTCGGTAATAAAGATACACAAATATTGCAAACGTGCCTCATTTATCAACTTGTTGTTATCGTATACCTTCTACAATATAACACTAATAAGGAGAAAAAGACATCTTTAACATACATAAGATACACACAACATCATCGTATACTACAGACAACACTGCAGCGTCACTCCCCCGTAACTCAGAGAGTTTCACAAACATTCCACAAACACTTTAGATAATGAGGCATAAACTTTACATAGCACTTACTACTAAGGCCAACAGCTAGCAGAACATCGTAACATGTGCCACTACGTTACGAATGATTACGTAACACGCGAAAGGTTCATCTAATTACTACTGTCTTTCAGGATCATTACCATGTATTATAATCAGAGATGTGTACTCTAACACATTAAAACCATGTATGTAAACTATGTGTGGATCATTTTACACACGTATTCAAATTACTCTGTACAAATACACAAAGACAAACC
>NC_091294.1:63346681-63441389 GCF_038502225.1 Cherax quadricarinatus | reverse complement strand
TTTTTATGATATGTGATGTTAGTGCTCTCGGTCTGTTGTTCTTTGCAACCTTGGTGGAGTGGGGCGATGTCTGTTGTTTTTAGTGTGTGTGGGATGACCCGTGTCCATGCTCCCTCTACATGAAATGCTGAAGGCACGCGATAAGTGCTTCTTGCAATTCTTGATGAACAGGGAGCATGGGCATGTCATTAATTGCCTCTTCAAAGTCTTGTGAAGTTAGAATAATATCCGAGATTTTCGGGATGACCAAATTTTGGGTTTCGTTCATAAAAAATTAATTTGGACAGTCGACGCTTAGAGTGGGCAGTGGATCACTAAACACTGAGTCATATTGGGACTTTGGTATCTCACTCATTTCTTAGCTATCATCTGTGTATGTCCCAACCCGCCTAAGCAGGGGCCCAATACTGGATGTTGTTTTTCCCTTAGATTTGGCATAAGAGAAGAAGTATTTTTTTTTCAGTTTCCTTTATGGCTTTTAGTTCTTCCTGTGATTCTTGTCTCCTATAAGATTTCTTCATCTTAAGTTTGATATTTGCAGTTTCATTGACTAGTGCCTCCCTTCGTATTTCAGATATGTTGATCCCACTTAGCAGCTCTGTGACTCTTCGTCTTCGTCTGTATAGGGAGCGTCTCTCTCTTTCTAGTTTATATCTTCTCTTTCCAGATTTCATTTTTTTCAAGGCAGATGTTCGGGTCCATGTTGTTTAGGATATCTTCCCAGCTTGTTTCATTTAGGACATGGTTTACTTGATCCCATTGTATGTTTTTGTTGTTGAGATTGAATTTCGCGAAGAAAGCGTCATGACTGCTCACATTTTGCTGGTTCGGAACCCTGTGCATACATGTCTGTACCTCTATTATGTTGTGACCTGATGAATTGTCTTCAATACAGTTATATTACGTATCAGATCGTTATTGTTAGTGAAGATGAGGTTCAGTGTATTTTCTAGTCTTGTAGGCTCTACTATTTGCTGGTTAAAGGTGAATTTATTGCAGATTTAATAGTTCGTGTGTGTGTGAATTTTCATCTGAGCTGCCTCCTAGGATGATCTCTGCTAAAACATTGTTTGCTATACTCCTCCATTTTAGGTGTCTCGGGTTGAAATCTCCCAGTAGTAAGATGTTTGGGGCAGGAGTTGGGAGAGTTTCCAGACAGTGGTCAATTTTCTCAAGCTGCTCCTGGAATTGCTGGGAGGTTGCGTCTGGAGGCTTGTATACTACCACAGTGATAAGGTTTTGGTTTTCGATCTTTACCGCCAAAACTTCAACTACATCATTTGAGGTGTTTAGTAGTTCTATGCAAATGAGCGACTGTGTAACATACAGGCCAACCCCCCCCCCCCCGGCCCTTGTTGCCTGTTTAGTCTGTCGCATCGGAATAGGTTATAACCTGGGATTCATATTTCGTTGTCATAATGATCCTTTATGTGGGTCTCTGTGAAACCTGCAAACATTGCATTTGACTCCGTGAGCAGTCCCTTGATGTAAGGAATTTTGTTGTTTTTTGACGGCTTTAGACGCTGTATGTTTGCAAAGACAAATGTCGCATTGGTGGAATTTAGGGGGGGTTTACTTGCTGGCTCTAGTATCTGTTGTTCTGGGGTAGAGGCCAATGTCCGTGCCTCTGCTTCAGAAGTGTTTTCAGGTGGTGTAGGATTATTGTCATTTCTTGCTAGTTTTTTTTCCCTCCTAGCCCTAAAAAAACCTCTGTCCCTGGAGAGGTTGTGGCTTCTCTCTTTTGTTTCCCATAGTCTGGCTGGTCTGTGTCTTCTAGTTACCTTTAGATGATGTGCCTGGCAGTATTTATTGTAGCATTTTCTTTCATGGATTGATGAGTGAGACATTTCTGGGTGAAATAAGTTGCAAGAAGGGAAGTTGCACTCTCCTGTTGTCATGTGGGTGCGGCATTTTTTGGGATGGTCAAAGGTGCATGTCCCACCTGTTTTACCAGATATATTGTGCCTCCAGATACACAAAGCATAGTATTTACATAGGCTGTACTTCTGTTTTCTAGGATTCATTGTAGCTGCGTTCACTGCTGGTGCATTTATTCTTCCTGTTTCCTCAATATCTTTTACCCTTGTATGGACATCAGTGCTTCCATCTCCAGCAGTATCTCTATTTTGAACCTCCTCTGTGGACTGACAGGTCTTTCAAGAAGGATGTTTTATTGGTGTTCTTGGCTTTTAATATAGATGTCATTTCCTCATACAGGTGTATCTCGTTTTGACAGATCCAAAAATATCTTTATAAGTTTATGTCAAGTGTAGTCACTGGTTTAAAATCCCTGCATATACCATGGGGGACCATTGACCACACAGATGGCAAGCAATCCAGGCCTGTCTTCGTCCCTACCCTTTCTGCAGACTACACAGATCTTCATGGTGGTGGTCATCTTACAATACTATACAATTCTCCCAGCTAGCTAGTATATAATTCCCCGAAGTATTTAATTTTTTGTAACAGTTCTTCCGATTTGGCTTTATTTCCAACGAAAACGTTTGAATCCGCCAGAATCCGGCTTTATTTCCCACAAACCGTTTGAATCCGCCAGAATCCAGCGAATCCAGAAGAATCCAGCTAGTGGATCACTGTATATCTTTTTCCTAATAAGCAACTTAACAGTATATCTGTCTATCTGTATTATAACTATTTGTTGTAGTTATTGTTTGAGTGTTTGTTAGGGCGCGTAGAGCCCCGTTAGTTAGTGAAACCAGTCAGAGGATACATTGTTATCAACGAATCCATTTGAATCCGGTCATTGGATGAATCCGGGCAGGCCCTGATTAGGCTCATTGGGTGATTTTGGATTGGCTCATGAAAAGGACTACTGGAAGAAAATTAAACAGAGAAAACAGAGTAATATATGTTCAGTTTGATACAGAAAGTATAACTTGCATGTTTGGGCACCGATGGCTTCAGTATATGAAGATTACTGGAGGAATAATGATTTTCGTTGTGTATATTACGACTGCTACTAACTACAGGTTTACTACACACTGTATACGTCACTCCATCACAGTAAGTACTAACAACTATACACTGTTTATCATATTTCTACAAAACTGTACACTTTTCGTATTTCCTCGAGATTTTGCACCTCTTATTTCAAAAAGAATGTTTTACTCCCTGATATCACTAATTATAGGTCAGGTACACTAGCTGACCTGGATGGGAGGGTCCTGACGACTGCTGGCAACTGTTTACAACATGAACCTGTCTCTTTGGGCCTAACACTTCAGTTTTAAATTTCACCTTATCATTTACTATCCATATACCAGGGTACCACTGTGGTACATACTACAACACTATGCATAACACAACATCATCAGGGAGGCTGTCTTTCCTCTGACAAAAAAAGTTGTAATATTATTTTTCACCGACACGCTAGACCTATAATTCCCTTCTGAGAGTATGGTGATGCTTTGTTATTGTACACTGATTCTCCCTTTTTTGACTCAGTAGATATTATTTTCTGCAATATTAGTTCCAAGGGCTGAAGGGATATATATCTTATAGGTTCACCGACACAGTTTAAAGATCTAGCACGCAAAAGAGACCGTGAAAAACACGAAAGAACACGGCGGCATGAGATAATCTGCTGATAAGAAGGAAAAAAAAAATTCTTAACCAGTAAGGTTAGCCATCCAGGGTAACCCAAAAGAGCCAGTGTGTTATCGGAAGCTGTCGGTCTTATTTCCACTGGGAGTCTTTATCTTCCATAAGATGCGACCCACAACAGTCGACTAACACCCAAGGTAGCAACGTTACTTTCAGCTAAGATGGGACTCACAGTAACAGACTAACACGCAGGTACCTACTTGGTGCTGGGTGAACAGGGACACCAGGTGTAAGGAAACATGTCCATTTCATGGGTTCCTGGTTCGATCGCGGGTCCCTGAGTATGTGAACTGAGGACACAAGCAACTTAGCGCCGAGTCACCACGCCTAAGGAAAAGTGCATTCAAATCTATTAACTTGTCTTGGAAAGGGTTGACATAAAAATCTATAGGCAATGAAAGCAATGTCGTATTTCCTGGAAAAAAAACACTATCACGGATTAATTCACCTGGAATTCACTTAGTAACGTCACATTATTTGACGTTATTGAGAACTGAAATGTTTGTCATCCTTAAGGCACTAAATTTATATAATGTCCAGGTAGAGTTACTCGAAAATCAGAGAAATATTAATTTAATGTTAAAATTTTATGCATTCTATCACATTGAATTATTCCTTTATGATAAGTTAGGAGAAGTAAGCATCCTGAGAATGAAGAATGAGAATAGTGGAAGATGAGAAAGAGTTTTAGGTAATCAGTCCCTCAGTCTGGAGTTGATGTGATCAGTCCATCCAGATAAAAGTGCAGCAGATGCGCTGAGAAGTGAAGTGAAGCAGCTGGAGACGGCGGAGTCATCAGTGGAAAAATCTTCAGGAGCTTATATACTGTTTGCAGTATATAAGCCGCAGCTCCGCGCGTTTACTGTACTTTTATCAAGACTGATAGACTGAACACATCGACTCCAGGCTGAGAGACTGATTACCTCTGACTCCGTTCTTCTCTGTATTAGACTGAGGAAGCCAGTGGCTATCGAAACATTTCCCCAATAAAGAAACATAAATACTGTGCAAGTGTCTCATTTATCAACTTGTCGTTTTTCTAAACCTTTGATATAAAGTATCATGAAGGAAAATGTAGAATATAACAGTGGCATATTTGTGGTATATTTGAAATAATATTATGGGAGAAGTAAATAATGAAAGTGAATGTCATAGGAATGTTGTTAGTAAGTAGCCTGATGAGAAGCCTGTGTTAACATGAACGTAGATAATCATGTCTGCGAAGCAACTTGCAATGTGAATAGATTGACTGATGTTGCAGTACCAGGCTCAGGCTTGGTTTCAAATACTTCCGGCAGTTTGGCAGACACAGATGATCAAACTAATTCCCGAGTATACGTGGCTAGCCTTATAGTAACTTTCTTAAACACTTCATGCTTCAATTTTCACTTACTGAGAAAAATAGAGGTAGACAGTACCTATATATTATGTCATTTATCATATTAATGAAAATAAGATACCAAGAGATACTAAGTAAATAACCTAAATTTGCTTGAATCAGACAAGACAGTTTTAGATATAATTTCAGATGTACTCATGTTATGGACTCTAGTTCCAAGCTCTTTTCGTATCCATATGCTGGTGCGCTACCGTCCACTGGGTGGATATTGGGTGCAAAAAAAAACTAGCCGTTTCAGCGGCAAAATCTAATCGAAATCTTGGGTTATGCTAAGTTAAATATGCATAATGTATTTTCAATGCAAAATAACCACAGCGAAAAAACAGTGAAATTTTAAGCGCATTCGTGTTTTCCCACATATCATCTGTGTGTCTTCGAGACCACTGTATAAAAATATTTTGTATATTATATCTGCAAACTTGGCTTGATAAAGCTCCTGGAGAGCGAAACGTTGCCACAATAAATGTCACATTAGTTGCACTTGTGTCCTTTTACTTTACAACTTAAATCAAATTGAAGATTTACTTATACATACTGTAACCTCGAACACGTGGTATTGATCAATAATAACACTGCGATTAGCCAAGGACTCGAACCCATGTTGTTTTAGCCCTCCTCATGGTGAGCGAAAACCACATAACGGGTTAGAGCGTCATGTGGTTTTCGCTCAACATGAGGCAGGCCAAAACAACATGGGATCGAGCCCTTGGCTAGTGGCAGTGTTGTTATTGATTACTTATACCTATTACTAACCAGTATTTTTCTCGGAGTTATACTGGCAGAAAGCTGGTACAATTATCCACCAGAAACTGTCAGCTGTCCGGCTTACCAATAGACCCCTGGCTGTCTGCAAGAGGGAATTGGACAGACACCTAAAGTCAGTGCCCCATCAGCCGGGCTATGGTTCATACAACTGGTCTGCGTGCGGCCAGCAGTAATGTAGACGGCCTATGTTGCTCTGCCCAGCTGAGTTCATATCCCGCGGCACTGTGGTGCTGCCATCTCTAGGCCTCCCTAGATCAGTTGGACGCGATGCCCCTTCGGTCTCACTTGGCGTCCTCTCTACCTAGGATCAACACCTCCCCTCACAGGACTGGCTTTCACCCTACTTCACTCTGCCCGCTGTGAACCCCTATGTTCAATAAATCCTCAGCTAGTCAGTCGGTGGTATTCTCTCCTACCTCTACGCTACCCAGCAAGTAATCGCAAGGCCAGACTTGGCGCAGGAGCAATTAAAACAGTAACACTGGTTGATCAGGCCATGATCCAAGAAATGAGCTTCGGGAGCGTTGATCCCCGTAAGGCGAGAACATCTTAAGAAGGGCGATAGTTACTGGTGTCTCTCTTGGGGAGACGAGTTAATGTTGTCAAGGAATTATTCACATTGCTCGACTTTCTCTGGTTATTAACCTTCAGAGGTTAAAAACAAAAGTAGTTGTCGTTGTAGTCGCCGTCTCCTCCTCTTTCTTCCTCTTCTCCTCCTGCTTATTCTCCACCTCTCCTCCTCCTTTTTGTCTTCCTGCCTTCTGTCTTCTATATTTTTTCTATTTTAACCTGTCTTCTTCCCCGTTATTTTCTACCTCAACTTATCTTACCCATCTTCTCTTTCTCCTCATTTTTTGTCTATTTCTTCTTCTCCACTACAACCTCTACCACCACCTCCTTCACCTCTTCAACCTCCTCCTTCTGTGTGTCAAGGTGGGAACCTATACTTGCTCTCTGCCAACCCTCCTGGTAGCATGACCAACCATTCTCCTAACCCAAGCGCCAGTTTGATGTCCAGCAGACAGGAAGGGACAGTTAAGGGATCCCAATGGAAATAAGTCACTCTGATTTTTTGGGGTTATCCTAGGTTTTCTTCATATATGCTGTTATGTATGATAATCTATGTAACTGTATTTGTGTATACATGAATAATGTACTGACACTACCAGACAACTGAGTCAGCATCCTGGCTGCTCACCCGTCAAGCTATCACCTGCGTCAGGGCGCGGCTGGACATCACTGTCAAGGAGGGTGGACAGTTGTTCTCACCCGTCAGCTTGTGTATGCTACGCAACTTGTTTCCTTTTAGTAGTTAATCGATGTTGAAAAATATTGTGATGGGTATCAAAGAAAAAAATTATCTTCAAAAGACTTAGTGGTGACATGTACTTAGCTCAGTGGTGACGTGTACTTAGCTCTGTGAAGACCTGTTTGTGTGCTCTCTGTGAATCTGAACCAGGATGCCCTCTCTTGAGCAACTTTACCAGCAGCTGAGAGAAGAGCTCAGAGTTGCTAAGCTGGAGATACAGCGATTAACGGAGGAGAACAAGAGGATTCGTAGTAATCCTCCTGTTGTGAGTCCCCAGGTTAAGAGGGGAGCTTGGTCAGTGGCCGGGCAACATGGAACCAAGCTGAGGATCAAGAAAACGGTTGGAGAGGCAGAAACAACGAGAAACCAGAAGACTACCGTGGAAACTTCCAACCCATTCTCGGTGCTACCTGACGAATGTGAGTGTTCTACTGGGAATGCCACAACGAGCACCAAGGAAGCATTGGCAGACGTGAGTGAGACATCCCTAGAAACCCCAACGAAGGCCATAGAGAACGTCTTGACGAATTCTACAAGTGGTGTAATGCTACCTGACGAATGTGAGTCGACTACTGGGAGCATCTTGACGGACGATGCCAAGGAAGGTAAAAACATTGTTGTTTTTGACGAAAGCCAGATTAGGTACATGGATAGGGCATTCTGCTTGAAGGATAGGAGTAGGAGGCAGAGAGTGTGTTTTCCTGGGGCTGGGATGAAGGATATTGTTAGCCGTCTGGATGACATCATGAGAGGTAATGGGAGCAATCCTATTATCTGTCTCAGTGCTGGAGGCAACGATGTTGGCAGACGTAGGAGTGAGGACCTGATTAGCAGGTATAGGTCAGCAATAGAGATAATTAGGAGGAAGGGTGGGAAACCTGTCATATGTGGCATTTTGCCAAGGAGAGGAGTTGGAAATGAATGGTTGTCCAGAGCAATTGGTGTCAATTGCTGGCTGGACAAATACTGTAAGGAAAATGCGGTAACATTCATTGACAACTGGGACCTCTTCTATGGCAGAAATGACATGTATGCCAGGGATGGGGTTCACTTATCTAGGTGTGGGGTGGGAGCACTGGCCAACGCAGTGGAGGGAGCTGTTAGGTCTTTAAACTAGGAATAGTTAGTGGTATGGGTTTTGGCGGGAAAACAGTGAAGTCGCAGTGTAGTAATATGAGTACTAGGAGAACTAGTAATAGGCAAAATGAGGTGGATATTGGAAAGCCAGTGGCACTAATTGACAAGGACAGTAATAGGTTTAGTGGAATAACAGAAAGGAGCAGGAAGGGTAAAGAGAGAGGAGGGTCTTTAAATATTTATTACACAAATAGTCGCAGTGCTAGGAATAAGATGGACGAGTTGAGACTAGTTGCTAGTGCAGGTAACATTGATGTATTTGCCATTAATGAGACGTGGTTTAATTCAAAAAGTCGGGACATGCCTGCGGAATGTCACATTCAGGGTTTTAAATTGTTCCAAGTAGATAGAAGTGTCGGGAAGGGGGGTGGGGTGGCATTGTATGTCCGAGATCGCTTGAACTGTTGCATAAAAACGGGTATTAAGTCTGAAGTAACACATACAGAGTCTGTTTGGATAGAATTTTCAGAGGGGCATGAAAAATTAATTTTAGG
Organism: Cherax quadricarinatus; assembly: GCF_038502225.1. NCBI lineage: Eukaryota > Metazoa > Arthropoda > Malacostraca > Decapoda > Parastacidae > Cherax > Cherax quadricarinatus. Next base: position 63,432,661 of record NC_091294.1, on the reverse strand, counting down.
TGTGATATACCGTCCCCCAAACTTAGATAGGGACCAGGGGAGACTACTATGGGAGGAAATTGTTAGGGCCACAAGGCACGATAATGTAGTAATTCTAGGAGACTTTAACTTTAGTCATATTGATTGGAATTTCTTGACTGGGAATTTAGAATCATACGACTTCTTAGAAGTAGTTCAGGATTGTTTTTTGAAGCAGTTTGTGACAGAACCTACAAGGGGTAATAACCTGCTTGACTTAGTTCTGGCAAACAATGAATCCCTTGTTAATAATTTAGAAGTTTCAGAGGAACTGGGTGCTAGCGACCACAAATCAATTACATTTAGCATTGAATGGAAGTATGATAGTAGGGATAACTCAGTAACAGTCCCAGATTTTCGCTTAGCAGATTACGATGGGCTTAGAGAACACTTATCATCTGTTGACTGGGGTAACGAAGAGAGCTATCAATATGACAGTTTTCTGAACACTATACATGCTGCTCAAAGAACGTTTATCCCGTATAAAGAAATTAGATCAAATAGAAATGACCCAAAATGGATGAATAATAGGCTGAAATATCTACTAGGGCATAAGAAAGGAATTTATAGGCGTATCAAAAGAGGTGAGGGTCATCTTATGAATCAGTATATTGACATTAAGAGGGACATTAAAAAGGGGATAAGAAAAGCTAAAAGGGACTATGAAATTAAAGTTGCTAGGGATTCTAAAACTAACCCAAAAAGTTTTTTCCAGGTATATAGAACAAAAGTCAGAGATAAGATAGGTCCCCTTAAAAATAACTATGGGCATCTTACTGACAAAGAGAATGAAATGTGCTCGATTTTAAATAATTATTTTCTCTCGGTTTTTACACAGGAAGACACTAATAATATTCCAGTAATTAATTTTTATAGTGGGCCAGAAGAAGATAAATTATGTAACATCACAGTCACTAGTGAAATGGTTGTGAAGCAGATAGACCGACTGAAGCAAAATAAGTCACCGGGTCCTGATGAGGTTTTTTCAAGGGTTCTTAAGGAATGCAAAATGGAACTCTGTGAACCATTAACTAATATTTTTAATTTATCTCTTCAAACAGGTGTAGTGTCTGATATGTGGAAGATGGCTAATGTAATTCCTATTTTTAAAACAGGGGACAAGTCGTTACCGTCAAATTACCGCCCAATAAGCCTGACCTCAATTGTAGGCAAATTACTAGAGTCAATTATAGCTGAGATTATAAGAAGCCATCTCGATAAGCATAGCTTGATTAATGATACTCAGCATGGATTCACAAGAGGCCGGTCTTGTCTAACTAATTTATTAACTTTCTTCAGTAAAGCTTTTGAGGCTGTTGACCACGATAAAGAATTTGATATTATTTACTTAGATTTTAGTAAGGCTTTTGATAGAGTTCCGCACCAAAGACTGTTAAAGAAAGTGGCAGCTCATGGCATTGGGGGAAAAGTGCTCTCGTGGATCGAGTCATGGCTCACAGACAGGAAGCAGAGAGTGTCCATAAATGGGGTTAAATCCGAGTGGGGATCTGTAACAAGTGGCGTTCCACAGGGATCAGTCTTGGGCCCGTTGTTGTTTATAATATATATCAATGATCTTGATGAGGGAATTACTAGTGATATGAGCAAATTCGCCGATGACACAAAGATAGGTAGGATAATTGATTCAAACGTAGATGTTAGGGAACTTCAGGAGGATTTAAACAAACTCTATTCTTGGTCAGAAAAGTGGCAGATGCAGTTCAATGTAGATAAATGCAAGGTTCTGAAGCTCGGGAGTGTCCATAACCCTAGCACTTATAAGTTAAATGATGTAGAACTTAGCCATACAGATTGCGAAAAGGACTTGGGGGTTATGGTGAGCAGCAACCTTAAACCAAGACAGCAATGCCTAAGCGTACGTAATAAGGCAAATAGATTACTGGGATTTATATCAAGAAGTGTAAGCAACAGAAGTCCAGAGGTCATACTGCAGCTTTATACATCATTAGTAAGGCCTCACCTAGATTATGCAGCTCAATTCTGGTCTCCATATTACAGAATGGACATAAATTCGTTAGAAAACATTCAGCGTAGGATGACTAAATTAATACATAGCATTAGAAATCTTCCTTATGAAGAAAGATTGAAGACTCTTAAGTTACATTCACTTGTTAGACGAAGAATGAGGGGAGACCTGATCGAAGTGTATAAGTGGAAGATAGGTATTAATAAAGGGGATATTAACAAGGTCTTGAGGATATCTCTCCAAGAGAGAACCCGCAGTAATGGATTTAAATTAGATAAGTTTAGATTTAGAAAGGACATAGGAAAGTATTGGTTTGGAAATAGGGTAGTTGATGAGTGGAACAGTCTACCTAGTTGGGTTATTGAGGCTAGGACTTTGGGTAGTTTCAAATTTAGGTTGGATAAGTACATGAGTGGGAGGGGTTGGATTTGAGTGGGACTTGCACATCAGAGCTTATTTCTTGGGTAGCATTGAAAATTGGGTTGGTCAAATGTTTTGTTAGTGGGATGAATTGTAAAGGACCTGCCTAGTATGGGCCAACAGGCCTGCTGCAGTGTTCCTCCTTTCTTATGTTCTTATGTTCTTATGTATCTTTATTGTAGACGTTTCGCCATCCAGTGGCTTTATCAATACAAATTCTAGGACATAACTTGAAGACAGTAGAACTATGTACAGAAGATGAGGTAATCAGTCCCTCAACCTAGGAGTAGGTGCGAACAGCACCATAGTCGTGGAGATTCTGAAGCAGAAGAAAGGAGCCTGGCGCTTATATAGTAACGTCAGGTGTAGCAGACGAGGGCATATTCACTGGTAGGCGGGATTCCCCAGTGGAAGTAGGTCCTTCCCAAAGAGATGGGTTAGTTGTAGTAGTAGTTGTCGTAGTCGTGAAGGTTATGTACATGTCCTCAGAATTAAGATTCCATGATGTTGCAGTGTCTGACAAGTTGTGTACGAATGGTATATAATACCGACAAGATGAAATTAAGACACATGTGCAACATCTGGGTATCTTTATTGTAGACGTTTCGCCATCCAGTGGCTTTATCAATACAAATTCTAGGACATAACTTGAAGACAGTAGGACTATATACAGAAGATGAGGTAATCAGTCCCTCAACCTTGGAGTAGGTGCGAAGAGCACCGTAGTCGTGGAGATTCTGAAGCAGAAGATGTATGTATGTATAATGTTCGCCAAGACCGTAGTCCTGGCACGGGTCTCAATCTTGCGATGACCCGTCTCTGGCTCCCGAGGGAGAAAGGTTTCTACAATGATGCGACGTATGCTGCTCAAGCACTCTTCTGGTCAGTTCAACTGGTGCATCTCATAAGCGACAACACCATATGTACTCCTAACTGTGGACACTAGCGAGGAGGAGGATATGTCGTTATCACAGGTAACAGCTTGTCTGGTTCGTTGACTCCATGGTACACTAGTGTGGCCGCAGTCATCTCTGGGTCCTCTTCGGGAGGGAATATCACTCCTAGTTGCCTGCGGAGTGTCTCAGTAACTTCGCACTCCAGAAGATAGTGTGTTAGGGGCCGCTGGACAACGTGCTGACAGTACTGGCACATCTCCTCCTCAGCCTTGTCTACCATCATCTTGGCTGTGGGAAAGCCCAAACGAAGCCGATGGATGGCGGTACACTGCGCTCTGGACCAGCTTCTATCATATGGAGGGGGTTCTCCCTGAGTCGCTGCTCGGTACCACTGTTGAGATGGGGTATCACCTAAGACCTCCCCCATAAGTTTCATGGCTCTGGCAGCCACCAGTTTGGTCTGTCGTAGGCTGATTGGGACAGTAATCCCAACATGTGGATAGTCTGTTGCTGCCTTGGCTGCATCATCTGCCGCCTCATTTCCCCGGATGCCAGCATGGCTGGGGATCCAGTTCAATGTCGATCTGTTACCCTGAACTTCTAAGGCTGTCATTATGCTCAGGATCGATGTGATGAGGTGAACATTGTCCTGTGGTTGAGGATGGGAGAGGGCATTGATTGCAGAGGTGGAATCAACATGTATGACAGGTCGGAGTCGATGTCGTAGGGCATGTGACAATGCCTGCTGAATCGCCACCAGCTCAGCTTGAAGGATCGTGCAGTGGTCAGGGAGTCGCCAGCCTTGTGTGTGACCATTGTGGTACAGTCCAGCTGCTGCTCTCTTCCTGTCAGGGTCGACAGAACCATCTGTGAAATACACTGCACATGTGCCTCCCTCTGCCAGTGCCATGCTTGTCTCAGCATGATTGCTGAGGGTGTCTTGACTGCAGAGACGCTTAGAGATGGGTAGCTGCATGATGCAAACATCGGCTGGATCTGGGCGCCAGGGAGGTGGTGGATGGTACCCAGCAACAGGAAGGTCACAACTCTTCTCAAGGAGTAGTTGTATAGGCAGCAGCTTCCGCCCAGCAGCACAAAACGAACGAATCCAGGAGTAGTCCGTGAAGAGTGTGGGATCTTGTGTCATGGTTGTCAATATCCGTCTCCTTAGTGGGGTACCTTGCTGCCGGTGCAGAATCGTGGCCACTTTGCAGGCGTTTATGTATCTTACTCTGTCAGCCAAGGAAGGAAGCCGGGCCTCAGATCTGAGACATACTGTGTTGGTCCAGATGGGGGCCCCAAGCATAGTTCTTATCGCCTGGTTTTGTACGACCTCCACCCTTTGCCTGCTCTGCGGGAAGAGATGAGCTAACGCCGGTGCACCGTAGTCAATGAGCGAGCGTATAGCTTGTATATAGTACAAGCGAAGTACATCTTTGCTTGCCCCTGCACGGTGCCTCGTCATGGCTCTCATGGCGTTGAGTCTGAGTAGAGCACGTGACCTGACATACTCGGCCTGTTTCTGAAAGGTCAGCTTTTTATCAATGTAGATTCCCAAGTACAGGTAGGAGCCTGTCCACTCAAGTTCTATATCCTGAATACGTAATCTATTCACAGGATCTGGTCCCTTGAACATCATTGCAAGAGATTTCTCGGCCGAGATCTTGAGGCCTAGTTCCTTGCAAGACTGCGTAATTAGGTCCAAAGCTCTCTGAGCCTGTCGTTCTAAATTGCCTTTCCCATTCACTACGAGTGCAAGATCATCAGCATAGCTGAGGAGCTGTGTACCACTATGAAAGGGAAGGCTCACAAGTTCCTGCATAAGGATGTTAAACAGGGTAGGACTGAGGGTAGGACTGAGCACACCTGCCTGCCCCTAAGTGGCCAGGAGGCGTATTCCGTTTTCCAGGGTCGAGGTAGACGACGATTTAAAGGAAGAGTAGTGTCCCTGAAAGCTGACAACAGCAGTCTTGGCTAAGCAGCTGGTCAGCGATATGGGTCTCATACTGCCTGGGTCCTTGGGCTTTGGAATTGGTACGATGGTAGCTTTCTTCCAAGCTGCTGGGAGTGTCCTGGCCCTCCACGACTTGTTAATGACGTCTAGTATGGCCTCCCATCCACTCTGCCCAGCCCGTGCAATCATGGAGTACGTAACACCATCGATGCCCGGGGCAGTGTCACCTGTGTTCTTAATGGCACGTCGGAGTTCCAAGTCCGTGAGGTCTTCATCAGTCACATCTTCCGACTCACATGCAGCTTGTATCGTTAGCTGGCGCTGTGGCAGAAGATCCGTCTGTATATTCCGGATGTCCTGTGGGAGCTGAGTGGAGGCTCCCCTGGAAGTGAAAAGCTCCACTAGTTTCTCAGCTTCCTGGGATGGGTTCGGGTGTGCTGGTGGCCTCGGCTTGCTCTTGCCAGTTGCTATGTTGAGCTTGCCCCATATCTCAGATAAGGTGGTGTGATGCCCGAATGTTGAGCACCACTCCAGCCATTTCTCAGTTTTTACTCTGAGAGAGACTCTGCGGGCATGCTGCACAATGGCTCTCAGAGTATTCCTGTTCTCTGCCGTAGGGTTACGCCTGTATAGCTTCCTAAAAGAGTTGATGCGGTGGTTCTGCTCCCGCACCTCGTCGTTGTAGAACCACCAGTCTCTTTTGTGAGTGCGTCCTGCGGACTTCTTTGGAATTGCGCACTCTGCTGCCTGGATGAGAACAGTGATTAGCTCCTGTTCAGCCGTATCACAGTCTTCAGATAGAGAGTATGTGGACCACCAGTCATGAAGATAATCCTGGAACACCTTCCAGTTGGCCCTCTTTACGTCCCATCTAGGAGGCAGCACAACTGTGGGAGGCCTGTTGATGTTGAAGGTGGTGATCACTGCAAAGTGGTCACTGACAAGGTGAGGATGAGTTTCCCATGTGGCTCCTGCTGCGAGTTGTCTTGACCCGAAGGTAAGGTCGAGGCAGCCACCCAACAGGTGTGTGGGGTCTCCATTGTTTAGCAACTTTACCTCTGGAATATCGTGTAGGAGCATTGCTATGTGTCTGCCAGCAGCATTGGTTGCTGAGTGAGAGTGCAGCATTGGGTGATGTGCGTTGAAATCTCCACCCACAATAATACACTCAGTGCGTGCTAGTGCGAGGAGCTCTGCAATGTCGAGGGTGTGTCTTGGGTTCTTGTAGATGCCCAAAGAGATGGGTTACTAGTAGTAGTCGTAGTCGTGAAGGTTATGTATATGTCCTCAGAATCAAGATTCCATGATGTTGCAGTGTCTGACAAGTTGTGTAAGAATGGTATATAATACCGACAAGATGAAATTAAGACACATGTGCAACATCTGGGTATCTTCACTTATGTCCTAGAATTTGTATTGATAAAGCCACTGGATGGCGAAACGTCTACAATAAAGATACCCAGATGTTGCACACGTGTCTTTATTTCATCTTGTCGGTATTATATACCATTCTTACACTCCTGTGTATGGACTTATGAAGCCACTGTGTGGCGAAACGTTTCCTTAATAAAGATTCCCAAGAGTTGCACATGTGTCTAATTTATCAACTTGTCGGTTCTGTGAACCATTCATCTACATTTCTTAAGTACCCTGGAAAACAACTCGTCGGGTCCAGGGGACTTATTTTGCTTCAGTTTGTCTATCTGTTTGATAACCATGTTCCTCGTGACAGTAATATTAGTTAATTTGAATTCATCGGGAACTGAGTAATTGTTAATTTCTGGAATCTCATTAATGTCTTCCTGTGTAAAAACCAAAAAAAAATAGTCATTAAATATGGAACACATTTCCAGTTCGTGATCCATCAGCTGTCCATTCCCAATTTTCAGAGGTCCTACTTTTTCCTTCACTTTCGACCTATACACTTGAAAGAACCCCTTTGGATTGATCTTTGATTCATTAGCAACTCTAATTTCATAATCACTTTTAGCCTTTCTAATCCCCTTTCTTACTTCTCTCTTTAAGCTGAACATATTGGTCAGTAAGATTAACCACTCCTCTTCTGATGCGCCTATAAATTCCCATTTTCTCCACTAATAAATGCTTTAGCCTCCTGTTAACTGTTTCCATAAAGTCACTGGACTCCAGATTACCGGTCAAAGAATTCCAGGCAATTTGACTAAAGTTAAAATCCCCTACTATCACTATGTTATTATGTCTAGAAGCCCTAACAATTTCGTCCCAAAGAAGTCTCCCTCTATCGTGATCCAAGCCTGGAGGTCGGTATATTACACCTAGAATTAGTTTCTTTTGACCTACAAACTCTACCCAAACAGAATCTGCTACTGTTCCATCTATTTTTATACCTGTTTTCATGCAACAATTAATATTTTCTCGAACATATAATGCAACTCCTCCCCCCTTCCCATTACATCTATCCACATGGAACAACGTAAACCCTTGAATACTACACTCAGCAATCATATCCCGACTCTTTAAATCATACCAAGTTTCAGTTAATGCAATGATATCAAAGTTCCCAGCACATGATACCAAACGTAGTTCATTAATTTTATTTCTTGCACTTCGACTGCTAGCATAAAATACCATCATATGTTTTTTCTTCTGCACATTTTTCCTATTCATCTTTGTTTTTACACAATTTCTGAAATTATCATTACCCAGAGTTACTCCATGACAGTTATTATTAAGTTTCTTAATATCAGAGCATAAGTCAATATATCCATACTCATTATTCATCATTTCTAAACCCATTCCTCTAACTAATCCTAGTTTAAAGTCCTAACAACCCCATCAACTGAGCTAGCAAGAAAACTCACACCTGCCCTGGATAAGTGAACCCCATCCCTGGCATACATGTCATTTCGGCCATAGAAGTTGTCCCAGTTGTCAATGAGTACCATTCTGTATTGCCTTGACAGTGTTTATCCGGCCAACAATTAATACCAATTGCTCTGGATAACCATTCATTACCAACACCTCTTCTTGGCAAAATGCCACATATAACAGGGAGCCCCCCCTTCTTCCTAATCATGTCTATAGCTGTCCTGAAATTTCTAACTAAATCCTCACTTCTACGCTTGCCTACATCATTGCCTCCAGCACTGAGGCAAATAATAGGATTGATCCCATTACCGTTCATGATGTTGTCAAGCCGGCTAACAATGTCCTCCATCCCAGCCCCAGGAAAGCATACCCTTTGTCTCCTACACCTGTCCTTCCAGCAGAATGCCCTATCCATGTACCTAACCTGGCTATCCCCAACAACAACAATATTCTTACTTTCCTTGGTGTCGTTCGTTGTGCATTATACTGACATGTTGACATTATACTGAGATTATACTATCATTACACTGACATTATATTAACAGCATACTGGAATTATATTTTTCATACTAGCATTATAAAGACATTATGACATACTGACATTATACTAACATTATACTGACATGCTAAAATTGTACTGACATATTAATATAATGTTGACATACTGAAATTATACTAACATTATACTGTTATTATACTTACATGCTAAAATTATACAGACATACTGACATTATGTTGAAATCGTGAAATTATACTAACATTATACTGACATTATACTAACATTGTACTAACATTGTACTAACATTTTACTAACATTGTACTAACATTGTACTAACATTATACTAACATTGTACTAACATTGTACTAACATTATACTGACAATGTTCTGTCATACTGCCGTCACCTTCACTTACACATATTACAATTAAAAAAATATTTCAGAACTTTTTTCATGAATTCTGATGAGTATTGTTCATTTTCTGTGTACACCGAGTACAGCAGTGTTGGTACTCTTGGTGGAGTATGTGTACTGAGTACAGCAGTGTCGGTACTCTTGGTGGAGTATGTGTACTGAGAACAACAGTGTCGGTACTCTTGGTGGAGTATGTGTACTGAGTACAACACTGTTGGTACTCTTGGTGGAGTATGTGTACTGAGAACAACAGTGTCGGTACTCTTGGTGGAGTATGTGTACTGAGTACAACACTGTTGGTACTCTTGGTGGAGTATGTGTACTGAGTACAACAGTGTCGGTACTCTTGGTGGAGTATGTGTACTGAGTACAACAGTGTCGGTACTCTTGGTGGAGTATGTGTACTGAGTACAACAGTGTCGGTACTCTTGGTGGAGTATGTGTACTGAGTACAACAGTGTCGTTACTCTTGGTGGAGTATGTGTACTGAGTACAACAGTGTCGGTACTCTTGGTGGAGTATGTGTACTGAGTACAACAGTGTCGGTACTCTTGGTGGAGTATGTGTACTGAGTACAACAGTGTCGGTACTCTTGGTGGAGTATGTGTACTGAGTACAACAGTGTCGGTACTCTTGGTGGAGTATGTGTACTGAGTACAACAGTGTCGGTACTCTTGGTGGAGTATGTGTACTGAGTACAACAGTGTCGGTACTCTTGGTGGAGTATGTGTACTGAGTACAACAGTGTCGGTACTCTTGGTGGAGTATGTGTACTGAGTACAACAGTGTCGGTACTCTTGGTGGAGTATGTGTACTGAGTACAACAGTGTCGGTACTCTTGGTGGAGTATGTGTACTGAGTACAACAGTGTCGGTACTCTTGGTGGAGTATGTGTACTGAGTACAACAGTGTCGGTACTCTTGGTGGAGTATGTGTACTGAGTACAACAGTGTCGGTACTCTTGGTGGAGTATGTGTACTGAGTACAACAGTGTCGGTACTCTTGGTGGAGTATGTGTACTGAGTACAACACTGTTGGTACTCTTGGTGGAGTATGTGTACTGAGTACAACAGTGTTGGTACTCTTGGTGGAGTATGTGTACTGAGTACAACAGTGTCGGTACTCTTGGTGGAGTATGTGTACTGAGTACAACAGTGTCGGTACTCTTGGTGGAGTATGTGTACTAAGTACAACAGTGTCGGTACTCTTGGTGGAGTATGTGTACTGAGTACAACAGTGTCGGTACTCTTGGTGGAGTATGTGTACTAAGTACAACAGTGTCGGTACTCTTGGTGGAGTATGTGTACTGAGTACAACAGTGTCGGTACTCTTGGTGGAGTATGTGTACTGAGTACAACAGTGTCGGTACTCTTGGTGGAGTATGTGTACTGAGTACAACACTGTTGGTACTCTTGGCGGAGTATGTGTACTGAGTACAACAGTGTTGGTACTCTTGGTGGAGTATGTGTACTGAGTACAACAGTGTTGGTACTCTTGGTGGAGTATGTGTACTGAGTACAACAGTGTTGGTACTCTTGGTGGAGTATGTGTACTGAGTACAACAGTGTTGGTACTCTTGGTGGAGTATGTGTACTGAGAACAACAGTGTCGGTACTCTTGGTGGAGTATGTGTACTGAGTACAACAGTGTTGGTACTCTTGGTGGAGTATGTGTACTGAGAACAACAGTGTCGGTACTCTTGGTGGAGTATGTGTACTGAGTACAACAGTGTTGGTACTCGTGGTGGAGTTTATACACCGAGTACAACAGTGTCGGTACTCTTGATGGAATATGTGTACTGAGTACAACAGTGTTAGTACTCGTGGTGGAGTGTATACACTGAGTACAATAGGGTTAGTACTCGTGGTGGAGTGTATACACTGAGTATAAGTGTCGGTACTCTTGATGGAGTATGTGTACTGAGTACAACAGGGTTAGTAATCGTGGTGGAGTGTGCACACTGAGTACAACAGTGTCAGTAATCAAGGTGGAGTGTGTATACTGAGTACAATAGTGCCAGTACTCATGTTTGAGTGTGTACTCTGACTACAACAGTGCCAGTGCTAGGGGCGCATCTACGGAAAATAGCACCTATGGCAGACACTGAAATTGTGCCCCAGTCAAAACATCTGACACTCATCTTTTAGATAAATTTACCATAAAATAAGATCAAAAATAGAAACCAAGCTCGTTAATCTTTTAATTAATTATATATGGCACTACATGAAAATTACACCAGCACTTTCCTGGTGTAATTTTCAGATTTGCAGATTCGTCTATGATGGGCTGAAATTAATTTTTTTGTCAGTTTCTTCTCTCTCTAGACTTAGCAGAACAAGATCACAGAGTCTACCTTGACTCATGGAGGCTCTCAGATACGAAAGTATTAGTTTTAACTTGCTGAATGATCTTTTACAGCTGGTGATGGAAACTGTGATGGTTAACACTATCCGAATATCACTGTGATGATAGGGAAAGACTCTCTTATCTCCACACTGAACAATATCAGAGTGATGATAGGGAAAGACTCTCTCATCTCCACACTGAACAATATCAGAGTGATGATAGGGAAAGATTCTCTCATCTCCACACTGAACAGTATCAGAGTGATGATAGGGAAAGACTCTCTCATCTCCACACTGAACAATATCAGAGTGATGATAGGGAAAGACTCTCTCATCTCCACACTGAACAATATCAGAGTGATGATAGGGAAAGATTCTCTCATCTCCACACTGAACAATATCAGAGTGATGATAGGGAAAGATTCTCTCATCTCCACACTGAACAATATCAGAGTGATGATAGGGAAAGATTCTCTCATCTCCACACTGAACAGTATCAGAGTGATGATAGGGAAAGACTCTCTCATCTCCACACTGAAAAGTATCAGAGTGATGGTAGGGAATGACTCTCTCATCTCCACACTGAACAATATCAGAGTGATGATAGGGAAAGATTCTCTCATCTCCACACTGAACAGTATCAGAGTGATGATAGGGAAAGACTCTCTCATCTCCACACTGAACAGTATCAGAGTGATGGTAGGGAATGACTCTCTCATCTCCACACTGAACAGTATCAGAGTGATGATAGGGAATGACTCTCTCATCTCCACACTGAACAATATCAGAGTGATGATAGGGAAAGACTCTCTCGTCTCCACGCTGAACAATATCAGAGTGATGATAGGGAAAGATTCTCTCATCTCCACACTGAACAATATCAGAGTGATGATAGGGAAAGATTCTCTCGTCTCCACACTGAACAATATCAGAGTGATGATAGGGAAAGATTCTCTCGTCTCCACACTGAACAATATCAGAGTGATGATAGGGAAAGATTCTCTCGTCTCCACACTGAACAATATCAGAGTGATGATAGGGAAAGATTCTCTCGTCTCCACACTGAACAATATCAGAGTGATGATAGGGAAAGATTCTCTCGTCTCCACACTGAACAATATCAGAGTGATGATAGGGAAAGATTCTCTCGTCTCCACACTGAACAATATCAGAGTGATGATAGGGAAAGATTCTCTCGTCTCCACACTGAACAATATCAGAGTGATGATAGGGAAAGATTCTCTCGTCTCCACACTGAACAATATCAGAGTGATGATAGGGAAAGATTCTCTCGTCTCCACACTGAACAATATCAGAGTGATGATAGGGAAAAACTGTCTCATCTCCACACTGAACAGTATCAGAGTGATGATAGGGAAAGACTCTCTCATCTTCACACTGAACAATATCAGAGTGATGATAGGGAAAGACTCTCTCATCTCCACACTGAACAGTATCAGAGTGATGATAGGGAAAGACTCTCTCATCTTCACACTGAACAATATCAGAGTGATGATAGGGAAAGACTCTCTCATCTTCACACTGAACAATATCAGAGTGACGATAGGGAAAGACTCTCTTATCTCCACACTGAACAATATCAGTGATGATAGGGAAAGACTCTCTCATCTCCACACTGAACAATATCAGAGTGATGATAGGGAAAGACTCTCTCATCTCCACACTGAGCAATATCAGAGTGATGATAGGGAATGACTCTCTCATCTTCACACTGAACAATATCAGAGTGATGATAGGGAAAGACTCTCTCATCTCCACACTGAACAATATCAGTGATGATTGGGAGTGACTCTTTCATCTCCACACTGAACAATATCAGAGTGATGATAGGGAGTGACTCACTCATCTCCACACTGAACAATATCAGTGATGATAGGGAAAGACTCTCTCATCTTCACACTGAACAATATCTGTGTGATGATAGGGAAAGTCGCTCTCATCTCCATACTGAACAATATATTCAAGAAGCTCTTTAGGTCTTGATATTTTCATGTTGGTCCAACTTGATAGCAACTTCTGCAATCAAAAATTTCTTCATATAGCTGTTATCCATGAATATCACAGCTGTACAATTCGCCCAAATTTTCTCACTTCTTAGGTCGTTACTGACGGCACCGTAACACAGTCCACCAACATCGAGAATGAACCCAGACTTGACGTCAGTGTTGTGTAAACGAGCAAACCCTTCATCTATTTCTCTGTGAAGACGGTCGAGTATTCCCTTCATGACTCTTTCCATTTATTCTATAGCTGTTAACCCAGCATCTCTCGAGTTCTCATCGGCCATTAGTTTTTCCCCCCGTCTCTGATGTCTTTCAACTTCAATATTCCATTCTTGACAGAGACGAGACTTTTTACGAGTAACTCACTGACCAACACTTCTCTTTTATTATTAAAATGATCACGGAGGTTTTCACATCCAGAGCAGCATCTTGGAAGTTGGTAAATTTTGTTTTGTATTCAAAGGCTCTTAGGTTACCGTGTACAGTATGGATATGGGAGTACAAAATGTTTACGACCATCCTCAGAATGTATGGGAGAAGTACAATTAACTATCAACTATTGACTAAGAACATAAGAATAAAGGAACATTGCAGCAGGCCTGGTCAGTACTAGGAAAGCCCTTCTTAAAACCAACCATTTGCACCCACGAATTTCCTTCAGCAATTCAGGTACTAACCAAACCAGCCGTCTCCCACCGAGGAAAGGTGGCCCGAAAAAGAAGAAAGAATCTCACCATCATTACTCCATTGTCTTGAAAGAAGCCGACATAACAGCTCACACAGCCTTCCAAATTACAATATCCCCAGCCCTGCTTCAGAGTGTAGGCACTGTATTTCCCACCTCCTGGACTCAACTTCACCTAACTGGTTTTTTCTGAATCCTTTCATTAATGTTACTTTGTTAACACTTCAATAACACATCAGATCATAAAACCACCTGCCTCACTCACTCCTATCTAACACACCTGCTGATATCCAAGTCGCTCACACACAAATCCTCCTTTAATTTCTCCAACCTTTCCTAGGACGATCCCTACTCTACCATTCATCGACTTTGGATTTATACATCCTCCAAGTCATCCTATTTTCCCCATCCTCTCTAAATGTCCAAAGCACCTCAATAGCACCTCCTTAGTCCTCTTTATAATACTTCGAAGCTACGAATTCGCTGCATTATATATACATCACAAACTGCACTCGGACACGACATTTCCACTACCATCAGCCTCTTCTTCGCTACAACGTTCAAAACCTATGCTCACACCCTTATAAGAGTGTTTATATCACTATATTCTAATACATTCCTCTTTCTTGCCTCCATAGATGCACAAGGGTGTTTCTGACTTGATAAAGTTCCCTGTGTGGGCGAAACGTAATCAGTAAAGGATCGCATTATACTGCCTTTGAATAAATGGATTTGTGTCTGTATCCATCGTGTCGGTATTTTAAATATTTATTCTCTCTTAGATACTCGTGTGTTAATCGTGTTTTGTGGATGGCATCCGTGGGTTAGATAACACTATGCTTTGAAATAAGCTCAGGTAGGATAACATTTCATATCCTACAAATTCTGTAGTGTACAGAACAGGGACTTACTGATTCCCTCAGCCGCGAACAGTATTAATTTTTGTAACTAAATTTAATAACGAAGGGAAGACCACTAAAAAACAATTCGTCTTGACTCCGATTATAGAACCCCAAGCACTCTAGCAACAATAAACTAGACATTGCCGTTAAAAGAATGGATCTAGGGTGCACAATTAACTAGACATTACCGTCAACATGATAGATCTTAGATGCACAATACACTGAACATTACCATCAACAAGACTGATTTAGGATGCACAATGTGCAAGAATGGTATATAATACCGACAAGATGAAATTAAGACACATGTGCAACATCTGGGTATCTTTATTGCAGACGTTTCGCCATCCAACTAACCCATCTCTTTGGGAAGGACCTACTTCCACTGGGGAATCCCGCCTACCAGTGACTATGCCCTCGTCTGCTACACCTGACGTTACTATATAAGCGCCAGGCTCCTTCCTTCTGCTTCAGAATCTCCAAGACTACGGTGCTGTTCGCACCTACTCCTAGGTTGAGGGACTGATTACCTCATCTTCTGTATATAGTCCTACTGTCTTCAAGTTATGTCCTAGAATTTGTATTGATAAAGCCACTGGATGGCGAAACGTCTGCAATAAAGATACCCAGATGTTGCACATGTGTCTTAATTTCATCAGGATGCACAATACACTAAACATTACCATCAACAAGACTGATCTAGAACGCGCAATACACTAAACATTACCATCAACAAGACTGATCTAGGATGCACAATACACTAAACATTACCATCAACAAGACTGATCTAGGATGCACAATACACTAAACATTACCATCAACAAGACTGATCTAGGATGCACAATACACTGAACATTACCATCAACAAGACTGAGCTAGGATGCACAATACACTAAACATTACCATCAACAAGACTGATCTAGGATGCACAATACACTAAACATTACCATCAACAAGACTGATCTAGGATGCACAATACACTAAACATTACCATCAACAAGACTGATCTAGAATGCGCAATACACTAAACATTGCCATCAACAAGACTGATCTAGGATGCACAATACACTAAACATTACCATCAACAAGACTGATCTAGGATGCACAATACACTAAACATTACCATCAACAAGACTGATCTAGGATGCACAATACACTAAACATTACCATCAACAAGACTGATCTAGGATGCACAATACACTAAACATTACCATCAACAAGACTGATCTAGAATGCGCAATACACTAAACATTGCCATCAACAAGACTGATCTAGGATGCACGATACACTAAACATTACCATCAACAAGACTGATCTAGGATTTGTAGATGAATGGTTCAGAGAATCGACATGTTGATAAATTAGACACATGTGCAACTCTTGGGTATCTTTATTGAGGAAACGTTTCGCCACACAGTGGCTTCATCAGTCCATACGTAGGAGAAACTTGAAGAACAGGAGGAGAATAAGGTAATCAGTCCCTCAACCTTGAGTCGATGTGTTCAGTCCATCAATCTTGAATAGAATACGGCATATCAGCGAAGCAGCTTATAAACCGTATGGCAGGAGAGGTGCAGAAGTCATAGGTGGTGTCACATTAACAAGACTGATCTAGGATGCACAATACACTAAACATTACCATCAACAAGACTGATCTAGGATGCACAATACACTGAACATTACCATCAACAAGACTGATCTAGAACGCGCAATACACTAAACATTACCATCAACAAGACTGATCTAGGATGCACAATACACTAAACATTACCATCAACAAGACTGATCTAGGATGCACAATACACTAAACATTACCATCAACAAGACTGATCTAGGATGCACAATACACTGAACATTACCATCAACAAGACTGATCTAGAACGCGCAATACACTGAACATTACCATCAACAAGACTGATCTAGGATGCACAATACACTGAACATTACCATCAACAAGACTGATCTAGGATGCACAATACACTAAACATTACCATCAACAAGACTGAGCTACAGAGGACAATACACTAGCTGTTTCGCATACAAAATCTAATCTTCGTCTCGTTTCAGGAAATATTGGTGCCAGTCTGACCGCATTAAAAGAATTTTTATAGGCGTAAGCAACAGTGAGCAGGTTCTCGGGAAACTGGTTAATTAACATTCTTATCTTCAAGAAAAACAAGGAACTCAACTTAGAATGAAGGCGAGAGAGAGATTAGTGGAGGAGGAATGTGTAACTTCCTTATATGTGTACACAAACCATCCTTCTCCCTATAACCTATCCCCTCCCATCACCCACTCCAATACCCAGCTCTCCCATCACCCACCCTGATAACCACCTCTCCCATCACTCGCCCCAATAACCACGTCTCCCATCACCTACCCCAATAATCACCTCTCCCATCACCCACCTCAATAACAACCTCTCCAATTACTTGTTCCAAAAACCACCTCTCCAATCACCCACCCCAATAATCACCTCTTCCATCACCCACCTCTCCCATCATCCACCCCAATATTGTTGTTGTAGGTTTGCCGGTACTTCCGGCCTGGGTCTTCTCCAGATGGCGACCCGGCGGTTGCCTCCTGGGCGGGGGGGGTGTCGTTCATCTTCTTTCTTCTGTATTCTTTCTTGGGGCCCTCCAGTTGGAGGGTGACTTCTTCTGTCTTGCGGTGACTCCCCAAGTGGGAAGTATCTTCTCGTTTAGCATCTTCAGCAGCATAGGAGGGCGGAGGCAGCAATTACAGGGTTCGTTTTGGAGCCACACCCCAGCTTTAGCAGGCAGCAAAGTGCTGGGGAAACTTGCCTTCACGGTGATTGATCATTGACAGTCCTGCTAGGTGAGGGTACCGTCTTCGGCAGCCCCATTCTGGAGAGTCCTGAATTTCTTCCTTGTGGTGTAGTCGAGTGCCACAAAGCGGTGACTTTTTGAGAGTAGGTTGATCAGGGATTCAGTGGTGAATGATCGAGTTGAGTCGCAGGTGAACTTGACTGTCCCGTTGTGGAGGCGTTGAATAATTTCTGGAGTGTACATTGCGTTCTCATTCTGGTTGGTTGTGTAGAAGTATACACCAGGCAAGAACTGGACTTCTTGTGAAGGAGTGGCGGTAGTACGTAGGGATGCATCCCAAGGCTCTTGTGTTTTAACCTTCTTGGCTGGTGGCTGAGACGATTGAGGTGAGGCGTCTGATTGGTCCGTTGTGACGGAGGTGGAAGCAGGTGCTCGTGGACTCTCATTGGTGGAATCGGTCGGCGTCTCAGTGGTCTCTGATTGGACCATCTCTGTGTTGGGAGAAAGGTGTGGTAGTGGTGGAGCAGCGGTAATGTTGGCGACATCTGCAGTGGATTTTATGATCTCTGTGAAAGGTAGAGATGTAGGGAATGTGAAACCAGGCATGTTGTTGAGCTTGAAGAGTTCGTTGATGGTGGTGTTGAAGGAACCAGGTTCAGCTACATTCTGCACATGAGCATACATGATGCAGTAAAGAATCTTGGTGGAGTCGCCAGCAAGAGCTGGCGAAGAAGTGGTAGATGCAGCTTGCGTGGCTTGAAGAATCTTGGTAGTATCTGCTTGAAGCTTGGTAATAGCAGCATATGTAGTCGCTTGTGCAGTGGGTTTTTTTTTGTTGTTGGAGTTGTTTCTTAAGTATATCTCGTCTGGTTGGGCACTTGGCAGCAAGAGTATGGTGATCATTCTTGCAGTTCAAGCATTTAGGTGGAGAGGCAGTAGTGCACGTCTTGAAGTCATGACCTTCTTGGCCGCAGGTGGAGCAGAACTTCTTATTCTTGGCAGGGCAGTCTTTGGTGGTATGTAGGTATGAGTAACAGTTGGAACACTGTGGAATTTGATGGAATTTTTCTGCTTCGATGAAGGCTGGATTGATGTGGAAGTAGTGAATAGCCAGTCCCTCAGCGAGAGCTCTGGCTGCCATGTTGACGTCACTGAAGGTGACCTTCAGCATGGAGGAGGCATTGGGTATTTTGGTAATGAATTCCACCTTGGCCCAAGGGTTCTGTGCTTCAATGGACGACTTGATTTCTTCGGTAGCCTGGGCAGTGATGAGCCTGTCGAGTCTCTTGAGGAACACAGTTCTCCTGGCCCTCAGAGCTGGGGAAGTCAAGACAATAAATCCCTGATCTCGTAGAGTGGTTGTAGCAGTGGTGGTAATGAGTTTTTCAGCCTCGGTGTCGTCAGTACAGACGACAACGAAGGCCTCTTTGAGCGACAGAATCGCATTAAACTTGACTTGCAGTCTGCCACTGACGACAGCTGCAAGTGCTAGCTTGGACGAGTCATTGACTGTCCCACTCTCTGGTTTGATCTTTACCCTGTTCGAGAAGTGCATAGTGAAGTGTAGTCTACGTGTGCTTCGCCGGTATTCTCCCGGCCCGGGCCCTTCCAAGTGGTGGCCCGGCACTGGCTCCCTGTCTAGGGAGTGTCTGAGACCTAAGTCTCCCGTGGGAGGAGGCACAAGTACCCCCCCCTCATCATGTGAGCTACAAATTCGGGCTCTGGCACCAACCCTGCCCTAGAAGGGCAATGCATGGTGTCGATTGTGCTAGCGCTGTGCTCTCCTGTGTGGAGTGTCGTGTGTTGGTGTTCATTTTCATTCATTCATTCATGTTGATTCACCGGTACTTCCGGCTTGGGTCTTCTCCAGATGGTGACCAGGCAGTGGCCCCCCGGGTGGGGGGTGACGATCATCTTCTTTCTTCTTTCTTGGCCCTCCAGTTGGAGGGTGTCGTCGTCTTCTATCTTGCGCTGACTTCCCCAAAGACAAGTGCAGTCGGGCAGAGGCAGCAGTTACAGGGTCGATTGGAGCCACACCCCAGCTTTAGCAGACAGGAAAGTGCTGGGGAAACTTATCTTCATGGTGAATGGTCATGGATAGTCGTGCTAGAGGAGGGTACCGTCTTCAAGGTCCCCATTCTGAAGCATCCTGAATTTCCTCTTTGAGGTGTACTCGACTTCCACAAGGTGTTGGGTGTTGGCAGTGAGTAGTCTGGTCATGTCTGCAGTGGTGTATGTAACAGTTTGGTCGTAGGTATACTTGACTGTTCCGTCCTGGAGGTGCTGATGGATTTCTGAAGACAGCATTCTGTTCTTATACTGCTTGGTTGTGTAGAAGTATACACCCTTCAGGCATCGGACTTGTTGTGGTGCAGCAGTGTCAGTGGCAGTGGCACCGTGAGGTGCATCTGCAGTTTCTTGTGTTTTTGCTTTCTTGGCTGGTGGCTGAACTGGTGAAGGCGAGATTTCCGACTGGTCAGTTGCTCTAGCAGTGGATGCAAGCGGTAGTGGACTCTCATTGGTGGGGTTTGCCGACGTCTCAGTGGTCTCTGATTGGTCCATCTCTGTGTCTAGTGGAGGTTGTGACAGCGGTGGAGCAGCGGTGATGCTGGTAATATTTGCAGTAGATTTTAGGATCTCAGTGGAAGGTGGTGATGCAGGGAATGTGAGGCCAGGCATATTATTTAGTTTGAAAAGTTCATTGATGGTGGTGTTGAAGGAACCAGGCTCAGCTGCATTCTGTACATGAGCATACATAATGCAATAAAGAATCTTGGTGGAGTCGGCAGTAGGTGCTGGCAGGGAAGTGGTGGGAGCAGCTTGCGTGGCTTGTAGTATCTTGGTGTAGTATATAATTTTGGTATACCTGTGTCCAGTATTAGGAACAATATCAGGAGAAAAGTTATAATGATGGAAATTAATATCATTGGAATGCAGTTAGAAGCCAGAGTAGTTCTATAACCCAGTATGATAGCACGAACATTGTTAAGTATGTTTGTGGAGCAACTTGCAATATAAACATTCTGACTGATATTGTAGTAGCCAGTCTTAGGTTTGGTTACCAGTAATTCTGGCAGTTTGGGAGACACACAATTGCTGATGAAACCAAATGCAAAGTATGTGGCCAGCCTTATGGTCACTATCTTGAACACTATGTGCTTAAATGTTCATTTACTGAGGAATAGTGATAGACTATAATAATCTATGTGACATGTCAAGGTATCTCTACTTGAAGATTGAGACACTTATGCAGCATATGGGAATCTTTATTCAGGAAACGTTTCGCCACACAGTGGCTTCATCAGTCCAATATAAAGAGGAAGGCGTAAGGAGAGGAGGAGTATGAGGTAATCAGTCCCTCAGCCTGGAGTCGATGTGTTCAGTCCATCAATGTTGTAGAATGTACAGCATAGGGCCGTAGACGTGGCTTATATACTGTACTGAGGTGACGTGAAGCAGGCGGAGGCGGGGTCATAGTGGTACCATCCACTAGTCGAAGTAGGTCTTCGTCCAAAGGTTGAACAAGTGTTGAAGAATTCTTTGTAACAAGATCCCATGATGCTGCTGTGTCTGACAGTTGTGATGAATGGTTTGAAAAACCGACAAGTTGAAGATTGAGACACTTATGCAGCATATGGGAATCTTTATTCAGGAAACGTTTCGCCACACAGTGGCTTCATCAGTCCAATATAAAGAGGAAGGCGTAAGGAGAGGAGGAGTATGAGGTAATCAGTCCCTCAGCCTGGAGTCGATGTGTTCAGTCCATCAATCTTGTAGAATGTACAGCATAGGGCCGTAGACGTGGCTTATACACTGTAGTGAGGTGAGGTGAAGCAGGCGGAGGCGGGGTCATAGTGGTACCATCCACTAGTCGAAGTAGGTCTTCGTCCAAAGGTTGAACAAGTGTTGAAGAATTCTTTGTAACAAGATCCCATGATGCTGCAGTGTCTGACAGTTGTGATGAATGGTTTGAAAAACCGACATGTTGAAGATTGAGACACTTATGCAGCATATGGGAATCTTTATTCAGGAAACGTTTCGCCACACAGTGGCTTCATCAGTCCAATACAAAGAGGAAGGCGTGAGGAGAGGAGGAGAATGAGGTAATCAGTCCCTCAACCTGGAGTCGATGTGTTCAGTCCATCAATCTTGTAGAATGTACAGCATAGGGCCGTAGACGTGGCTTATATACTGTAGTGAGGTGACGTGAAGCAGATGGAGGCGGGGTCATAGTGGTACCATCCACTAGTCGAAGTAGGTCTTCGTCCAAAGGTTGAACAAGTGTTGAAGAATTCTTTGTAACAAGATCCCATGATGCTGCTGTGTCTGACAGTTGTGTCAGACTGCTGTGTCAGACACAGCAGCATCATGGGATCTTGTTACAAAGAATTCTTCAACACTTGTTCAACCTTTGGACCAAGACCTACTTCGACTAGTGGATGGTACCACTATGACCCCGCCTCCATCTGCTTCACGTCACCTCACTACAGTTTCTAAGCCACGTCTACGGCCCTATGCTGTACATTCTACAAGATTGATGGACTGAACACATCGACTCCAGGTTGAGGGACTGATTACCTCATACTCCTCCTCTTCTTACGCCTTCCTCTTTATATTGGACTCATGAAGCCACTGTGTGGCGAAACGTTTCCTGAATAAAGATTCCCATATGCTGCATAAGTGTCTCAATCTTCAACTTGTCGGTTTTTCAAACCATTCATCACAACTGTATCTCTACTTGTAGAAATAAAGATATTATATTATTATTATAATATTATGTTATTAATTAAAATAAGATACTAGATATTTTGAGAAGATTTCCTAAATCTGCTAGTAACAGATAAGTGAATTGTGAATATAAATCCAGATGTTCTCCTGTTAACCCATTCAGGGCCTAGTTCCTAGGCTTTTCGTGTATCCATATGCTCTTGCGCTAACGTCCACAGGAATGATATAGGGTGCACAATAAACTAGTCACTTCGGTGGCAAAATCTAAAGAATCTAAAATCTCCAATAACCATCTCTTCCATCACCCACCCCAATAACCACCTCCCCCATCACTCACCCCAATAACCACCTCTCCCATCATCCATCCCAATAACCACCTCTTCCGTCACCTTCCCTACAAATTACCTCTCCCATCACCCACCCCAATAACCACCTATCCTGTCACCCACCCCAACTGTCAGTAGTATTACTGTGTAATTGTGTAATATACTTAGATAATATCAGCTACTTTATGGATAGGCTCCCTTCTAGCTGTGGCATCAGGAGACCCCTTACATATGAGCTGCCAGCTAGAGGCCTCCCTCTCAGTTCCACGTTAGGCATAGCAGACTTGATAGGTAAGGCCTGGGCATCTCACATGAACATACGAACATAAGAAAGGATGAACACTGCAGCCCATACTAGGCAGGTCCTTCACAATCCATCCCACTAACAAGATAGTTACCTAACCAAATTTTGAATTCTACCCAAGAAATAAGCTTTGATAATTCTAATTACTCATGTGCAAGTCCCACTCAAATCCAACCCCTCCCACTCATGTATCTATCCAACCTAAATTTGAAACTACCCAAGGTTTTAGCTTCGATTATCCTGCTAGGCAGACTGTCCACTCATCAACTACCCTATTTCCAAACCAGTACTTTCCTATATTCTTTCGAAATCTAAACTTATTAAATTTGAATCCATTATTACGGGTTCTTTCTTGGAGAGATATCCACAAGACCTTATTTATATCCCCTTTGTTAATACCCATCTTCCACTTATACACTTCAATCACGTCTTCCTCATTCGTCTTACAAGTGAATGCAATTTAAGGGATTTCAATCTTTCTTCATACGGAAGATTTCCAATTCAATGAAGTAGTTTTGTCATTCTTAGCTGAATGTTTTCTAACGAATTAATATCCATTCTGTAATATGGAGACCAGAATTAAGCTGCATAATCTAGGTGAGGCCTTACTAATGATGTATAAAGCTGTAATATGGCCTATGGACTTCCGTTGCTTACACTACTTGGTACAAATCCCAGTAATCTGTTTGCCTTATTACGTACACTTAAGCATTACTGTCTTGGTTTAAGGTTGCTGCTTATCATAACCCCCAAGTCCTTTTCGCAGTCTGTATGGTTAAACCATACCACGGGTGGGGTTTGATCCCGCGGTCAGAGAGTCTCAAAACTCCAGATCGTGTCATTACGATTTCGTGAGTCTGTATGGTTAAGTTCTTCGTTATTAAAATTATAATTGCTAGGGTTATGGACACTCCCGAGCTTCAGAACCTTGCATTTATCTACAATGAACTGCATCTGCCACTTTACTACTACTACTACTACCACTAGTGACTGACCATGAAATAAATGTCACATTAGTTGCACTTGTGTCCTTTTACTTTACATATTGTCGGTAATTCTACCAACTTTATTACAATCTGCCACTTTACTGTCTAAATCCTCCTGAAGTTCCTTGAAATCAGCGTTTGAATCAATTATCCTACCTAATTTCGTGCCATTGGCGAATTTGCTCATATCACTAGTAATACCCTCATCAAGGTCATTGATATTTATTATAAACAACAACGGGCCTAAGACTGATCCCCATGGAACGCCACTTATTACAGATCCCCACTCGGATTTAATCCCATTTAAGCACACTCTTTGCTTCCTATTGGTGAGCCATGACTCGATCCATGACAGCACTTTTTCCCCAATGCCATGAGCTGCCACTTTCTTTAACAGTCTCTGGTGTGGTACTCTATCAAAAGCTTTACTAAAATCTAAATAAACAATATATTTTTTTTTATTTTCTCGCCGGTACCCTCCCGGTCCAGGTCTTCTCCAAGAGTGGTGACCCGGCTATGGCTCCCTATCTGGGAAGTGTCTCGAGACCTAACTCTCCCATGGGAGGAGGTACAAGTACTCCCTCATCTTTGGGAGCAAGTGTTCCCCGGCCTAGCTAGTCCCCGCCCTCACGGGGCTCGACGGGAGAAGCTAGGCCTCTGGTCTGCCATCTGTCCCGCCCCAAAGGGGCTCGTGGGGATGGCAGTCTTGTGAGCTGCAGGTGGTAGTAAGCTTAGGCTATAAAATTCTTTATCGTAATCAACAGCCTTGAAAGCTTTACTGAAGGAGGTTAATAAATTAGTTAGACAGGAACGGCCCCTCATGAATCCATGCTGAGTATCATTAATCAAATTATGCTTATCTGGATGGCATCTTGTAACATCAGCTATAATTGACTCTAGTAATTTGCTTACAACTGAGGTCAGGCTTATTGGGCGGTAATTTGAAGGTAACGACTTGTCCCCTGCTTTAAAAATAGGAATTACATTAGCCATCTTCCACATATCAGACACTACACCTGTTTGAAGAGATGAATTAAAAATATTAGTTAATAGTTCACAAAGTTCCATTTTGCATTCCTTAAGAACCTTTGAAACCTCATCAGGACCCGGTAATTTATTTTGATTCAGACAGTCTATGTTTCATAACCATTTCACTAGTGACTGTGATATTACATAATTTATCTTCTTCAGGCCCACAATAAAAATTAATTACTGGGTTATTATTAGTTTCTTCCTGTGCGAAAACCGAGAGAAAATAATTAATAAAAATCAAGCATATTTCATTCTCCTTGTCAGTAAGATAAGATAAGATTTCTCGGATTTTTAACTTAGTCCCAAGTCAGTGCGTCATCGAGGACTGTCTAACCAGAGTTATTTTAAGGGATCTATCTTATCTCTAACTTTTTTAAGTTATCTATAAATAAACTTGGAAAAAGCCTTTTGGATTAGTTTTCGAATCCCTAGCAACTCTAATTTCATAGTCCCGTTTAGCTTTGCTTATCAACTTTTTAACGCCCCTCTTAATGTCAACATATTGATTCATAAGATGACCCTCACTTCTTTTTATGCACCTACTGGCCCATACGAGGCAGGTTCAATTCTCCCACTGGCGTTAGCCAATGCCTTAACCTAGTCAGGTCAGATCACATTCACTTAAGGAGGGAGCACAGCAATAGACCTATTGCCACAAGCTAGTCACCTCCAGCTCTCACCCACCCACACCCACTCATATATTTATCCAACCTACTTTTATAACTACACAACGTCTTAGCTTCTATGACGGTACTCGGGAGTTTGGTCCACTCATCGACAACTCTATTACCAAACCAGCGTTTTCCTATATCCTTCCTGAATCTGACTTTTTCTATTTATACACCTCACTTACATCCTCTCTAATTCTATGCCATATAGAGAGTGCAGATTCAGGGCCCTTAGTCTATCCTCATCTGATACATGGGATCAACTTTGTCAACCTACTTTGTACAATTTCCAGTGCATTTATATCCATTCTATAATACGGTGACCAGAACTGTGCAGCATAATCTAAATGAGGCCTAACCAAAGATATATTGAGTTGAAGAACAACCTGAGGACTTCTGCTATTTATACTTCTTGATATGAAGCCAATGATTCTGTTAGCTTTATTGTGAACACTTATGCACTGTTGTCTTGGCTTCAGATTACTGCTAACCAGAGCTCCTAAATCCTTTTTACAATCAGCAATATTAAGATCTACAATATTTAGTTTATATGTGGCATGATAATTTTCCTGTCCAACATTTAGAACTCGGCATTTTCTATACTAAACTGCATCTGCATCCAACCACTGCATCAGTCTATTCAAATAATTCTGGAGTACTCTAATGTCCTCATTAAAATTACTTGGACGGCCTATTTTTGTGTAAACAGCAAATTTGCTTTTGTCGCTATTTATTCCCTCTTCTTAATCGTTTATGTAAATCGTGAACAACAAGAGCCCCAACACTGATCCCTGTGGACCACCGCTTGTAGTGTGCCACCATTCTGATTTTCCCCATTAATGCAAAATCTCTGCTGCCTATTTGTCAACCATGCCTTTACGCAGGAAAAAATTTCTCCTCCTATTCTGTGTTCCTTAAGTTTCCTCAATAGCCTCTGATGTGGAATCCTATCGAAAGTCTTACCGAAGTTCATATACACAATATCATATTCAATACCATGATCTACCTCCTCAAATACCTTAGTGAAAAAGTCAGTAAATTCGTAAAACAGGAACGCCCCTTTGTAAAACCATGTTGAGATTCATTAAACAATTTATACTCTTCAAGATGGCTACAAATTGCCTTGGCAATTATATATTTCATAAATTTATCAACTATGGAGGTAAGGCTTTTTGGTCTATAGTTTGAAGCTAAGGACCTGTCACCTGCCTTGTAAATTGGTATTACATTTGCCATTTTCTTCTTGTCTGGCACTATGCCAGTTTGTTGCGATATATTGAAAAGATTAGCCAAAGGTTTGCTAAGTTCCTCTTTACAATCCTATAAAACCCTTGCAAACAGTTCATCAGGTTTTAATTTCTCTTTTTGTCTGTGGACCATGTCAATAGTTACCCCAATCATGCATAGTTTATTATCATCCTGTTCTACGTAATTTATTATTTCTGGAATTTTTCTAGTATCTTCCTGAGTAAAAACTGAGAGTAAGTAAGTGTTGAAAAGTTCACACATTTCCTTATCACTGTCAGTGATCTGACCTGAGTTACTCTGAAATTGGGCCTATCTTGTCCCTAATCTTACTTCTGTATGCCTATAAGAACCCTTTTAGGTTAGTCTTCGAATCCCTTGCGACTTTAGCCTCATAATCCTTATTAGTTTCCTTATTCTTTTTTTTATTTCTCTCTTTAGTTGAATATAATGATTTCTTAACTGCTCATCCCCATTTTTGATACACCTATATATGCCTCTCTTTTGACCAATGAGATGGCCATGTGCTATACCATTCTGTGCTACCAGTAAAACGCTAGTCAAAGTGATAATCACCCTCCTTGTGGTGCAATTGTGGCTTATTAAGCCACCAGGCTTTGTATAATATAAATCCTAAGTGTGGGGTACCAGCCAGCGAGAGTGTGGACGCCAACTCAACTTTAGATGCCGCCAACCACCCACCGCCACCCACACAAAACTAAGTGTGCTCAAGAATGGAAAAATGTACAGAAGACAAAGGAACCAGGAAAATAAAGAAATTTGTAGAAGAGCCAGAAAGGGATATGCACAAATCCAAAAATGACACAGCATCGAAAGTCAAGTCTTACCCGTATATTGTATGGCCACATCAGGAGAAAAACCAATAGTCAAGTTCAGGTAATTAGGCTGAGGAAGAAAGGTGGGGAGTTAACAAGAAACGACCAAGAAGTGTGTGAGGAGCTCAACGTTGGATTTATATAAGTATTCACAGTAGAGACAGGAAGGACTCCAAGAAGTCAGAAAAGGGGGGTACACCAACAAGGGATACACCAACAACTGCTGGATGAAATACACACAACTGAGGAGGAGATGAAGAAGCTGATATGTGAACTTGATTCCTCAAAGGCAGTGGGTCCGTGGGTCCTTAGAGAGGGAGCAAAGATGCTATGTGTGCCACTAACAAAAATCTTCAACACATCCATTGAAAGTGGGCAACTACCTGAGGTAAGGAAGGTGGCAAATGTAGTCCCAATTTTTAAGAAAGGAGACAGACACGAGGCATTAAACTACAGACCAGTGTCACTGACGAGTATAGTATGCAAAATCATGGAGAAAATTATCAGGAGAGAGTGGTAGAGCACTTAGAAAAGAACAAGTATATGAACGACAACCAGCACAGTTTTAGGGAAGGGAAATCCTGTGTCACAAACCTACTGGAGTTTAATGACAAGGTAATGGAAGTAAGGCAAGAGAGAGAGGGATGGGTAGATTGCATTTTCTTGGACTGCAAGAAGGCCTTCGACACAGTTCCTCACAAGAAGTTAATGCAAAAGGTAGAGGATCAGGTACTGCACTGGATCAGGGAATATCTGACAGGGGGGCAACAACGAGTCATAGTAGGCGACGATGTGTCAGATTGGGCACCTGTGACGAGCGGAGTTCCACAGGGGGTCGGTCTTAGGACCTGTGCTGTTTTTGGTATATGTGAATGACATGACGGAAGGGATAGACTCAGAAGTATGTCTGTCAGAAGATTATGTGAAGTTATTGAGGAGAATTAAATCGGATGAAGATCAGGTAGCACTACAGAGAGACCTGGACAGGCTGGAAGCCTGGTCCAGCAACTGGCTACTCGAATTTAACCCCACCAAATGCAAAATCATGAAGATCGGGGAAAGGCAAAGAAGACCGCAGACAGAGTATAGGCTAGGTGGCCAAAGAGTGCAAACCTCACTCAAGGAAAAGAATCTTGGGGTGAGTATAATAACGAGCACATCTCCTGAGGCACACATCAGCCAGATAACTGCTGCAGCATATGGGCGCCTGGCAAACCTGAGAATAGCGTTCCGATACCTCAGTAAGGAATCGTTCAAGACTCTGTACACCGTGTACGTCAGGCCCATATTGGAGTATGCAGCACCAGTTTGGAACCCACACCTGGCCAAGCACGTCAATAAACTAGAGAAAGTGCAAAAGGTTTGGAACAAAACTAGTTCTAAAGCCAAGGGAATTAATTGTTCTACGAATAAAAGTTAAGGGAAATCGGCCTGATGACACTGGAGGACAGGAGGGTTAGGGATGACATGATAACAACATATAAGATACTGCGAGGAATTGACAAGGTGGACAAAGGCAGATGTTCCAGAGATGGGACACAGAAACAAGGGGTCACAATTGGAAGTTCAAGACACAGATGAGTCACAGGGAAGTTAGTAAGTATTTCTTCAGCCACAGAGTAGTCAGGAAGTGGAATAGTCTGGCAGGCGAGGTAGTGCAGGCAGGAACCATGTATAGTTTTGAGACGAGGTGCGATAAAGCTCATAGAGCAAGGAGAGAGGACCTAGCAACGACCAGTGAAGAGGTGGGGCCAGGAGCTATGAATCGACCCCTGCAACTACAAATAGCTGAGTGTAGTCACAAGTGACATGGTCCTTAGGCAAATAGATAAATTAAAACCTAACAAATCATCAGGCCTTGATGAACTGTATGCAAGGGTTCTAATGGAATGTAAAGAGGAGTTTAGCAAACCTCTGGCTAATCTTTTCAATATATCACTACAAACTGGCATGGTGCCAGATAAGTGGAAAATGGCAAATGTGATACCTATTTTCAAAGCAGGTGACAGGTCCTTAGCTTCGAACTATAGACCAATAAGCCTAACCTCCATAGTGGGAAAATTTATGGAATCAATAATTGCCGAGGCAGTTCGTAGCCACCTTGAAAAGCACAAATTAATCAACGAATCTCAGCATGGTTTTACAAAGGGGCGTTCCTGCCTTACGAATTTATTAACTTTTTTCACTAAGGTATTTGAGGAGGTAGATCATGGTAATGAATATGATATTGTGTATATGGACTTCAGTAAGGCTTTTGACAGGGTCCCACATCAGAGACTATTGAGGAAAATTAAGGCACATGGAATAGGAGGAGAAATTTTTTCCTGGATAGAGGCATGGTTGACAAATAGGCAGCAGAGAGTTTGCATAAATGGGGAGAAATCAGAGTGGGGAAGCGTCACGAGCGGTGTTCCACAGGGGTCAGTGTTGGGCCCCCTGTTGTTCACAATCTACATAAACGACATTGATGAGGGCATAAAGAGCGACATAAGCAAGTTTGCCGATGACACCAAAATAGGCCGTCGAATTCATTCTGACGAGGACATTAGAGCACTCCAGGAAGATTTGAATAGACTGATGCAGTGGTCGGAGAAGTGGCAGATGCAGTTTAATATAGACAAATGCAAAGTTCTAAATGTTGGACAGGAAAATAACCATGCCACATATAAACTAAATAATGTAGATCTTAATATTACGGATTGCGAAAAAGATTTAGGAGTTCTGGTTAGCAGTAATCTGAAACCAAGACAACAGTGCATAAGTGTTCGCAATAAAGCTAACAGAATCCTTGGCTTCATATCAAGAAGCATAAATAATAGGAGTCCTCAGGTTGTTCTTCAACTCTATATATCCTTGGTTAGGCCTCATTTAGATTATGCTGCACAGTTTTGGTCACCGTATTACAGAATGGATATAAATGCTCTGGAAAACATACAAAGGAGGATGACAAAGTTGATCCCATGTATCAGAAATCTTCCCTATGAGGATAGACTGAGGGCCCTGAATCTGCACTCTCTAGAAAGGCGTAGAATTAGGGGGGATATGATTGAGGTGTATAAATGGAAGACAGGAATAAATAAAGGGGATGTAAATAACGTGCTGAAAATATCTAGCCTAGACAGGACTCGTAGCAATGGTTTTAAGTTGGAAAAATTCAGATTCAGGAAGGATATAGGAAAGCACTGGTTTGGTAATAGAGTTGTGGATGAGTGGAACAAACTCCCGAGTACAGTTATAGAGGCTAAAACGTTGTGTAGTTTTAAAAATAGGTTAGATAAATACATGAGTGGGTGTGGGTGGGTGTGAGTTGGACCTGATTAGCTTGTGCTACTAGGTCAGTTGCCGTGTTCCTTCCTTAAGTGAATGTGACCTGACCTGACTAGGTTGGGGCATTGGCTTAAGCCGGTAGGAGACTTGGACTTGCCTCGCATGGGCCAGTAGGCCTGCTGCAGTGTTCTTTCTTATGTTCTTACATATAAAGACAATAGTCCAAGACATATTATATAACAAGTGTAGTAAGTCAACCTTAATGTTTTATCTGTGTTTCCTGCAACATTGTAAGTGTTGAATTCCCAGTTCTGTATCTTGTACCATTTTTTTAATTATGTTATTTAAATTTCTTTGAGCAAATTCACTCTTAGTGTAATTTTAAAGAACACTGTTATCATTACTCTGTGTTGAGTAATTTGTTTTGTCAACTTGAGATTAAGAGTTATAGTGTTTAAAGCAGTTATTTCTTGATATTTTTATAATCTTTCTAAGCAATATCTTGTGTGTGCAGTTTTTACTGATACATTGACTAATTCTGCAAGTTATTCTAATTGTGTAATTTGTTTGTCCTGCAGTGATTATTTACTTGTTCATAATTTGTACTCAGTTATTCTCGTGCTCTGTTTCTCAGTATTTAATAAGAATTTATAAAAGATTGACACATTATAATTGAGTACAATAATCTCAGTATATTTCTGAGTGTCTTGTTTTTCATCTTTCTATTTGATTTTGTGTTTATCATTGCATAATATTTCTTGTTATGCTTTGTTTTATTTTCCTAGCATATTTGCAATTACATACAATTAATTTATTTTATTTGTCTTGATATACAATTTTATTATCAAATTCTCTTTATTGAACTGAGAGTAAAGACAGCTCACTTTTGAGTAACGTCACTCAGGACTGTCAGACCAATGCTGCACCTGGGTAAAATCCTAATGGTCTCTTACCGACTGACAGACCACATGTAGCTCTTAACTTGCAGCCGAGATTTGTCACACTGCTGCGGAGTGTGAAGTTCAGATTAAGTCCTTATAGACATGTGTATTACCTAGTAATGTAACCAGGTGGTCAGGCACTAGGATAACTGTTACTCCTATCTGGAATCCAGTTTCTTACAATATCTTGCACGCAGGATAGTGTACAGTTACCTCGGGTTTCAGAGTTACCTCAGACAACCTTTGGTACTGAGACTACTATCCCTGCGATGGCTACTTGTTCAAGTGGTTGTTCCTCTACAGGGAATGCCTTGTCGAAAAATGACTACTTGAAACGAGTTATGCCATCTCTAGTTGATGTCAAAGGGAGTCTGCAGAAAGACGTTTCTGTCGTGGCTAGTGCACTCCCTAGAGTGTTGTTGTTCCTTGTGTTCCAGATGGTGAGAACATTGTAGTTGACAGTGATCCTTGCAAGGTAGAGTTGTATGTCGAACAATCATAATATGTTGTAAGAGATGTTCAGTGTGCCATAAATTCTGCTTACAATGCTTCTATAGGTGAAACTCCACCTTATGGATTGTATGGTGTAGATCAGCATTTACCATATGAGTTGCTATATTCTAATCCGAAACCAAATTACAATCCTCATGATTTCATATTGACTCGTAGCAACTTAGCTCAAGGTGTTTTTAGATGAACCTGAGAAAGACTTCATAAATCAACAGCAGAATTTACAAGAGTCATTAATACTCGAGCAAAGCCAATCAGAATTAAAGTTCGAGAGTTATGCTGATTAATTTTAATAAAACATCCGCAATGCCTAAGCTCGATCCAGTGCCTAAGCTTGGTCCACATCGAGTAGTCGAACATGTCAGTGGTAATAAATATAAAGTTAGAGAAATCATTACTGGTCAGTATAAAGAATCGCATTTAGATCACACGAAGTTAGTATACGATGATGACGAGGTTACTAACATCCAGACAAATGCGACAGACACTGACAATCCTCCTGACTCAGTACCCTCAACCACTAACAGCCAGACAGACGAACAACATGATTGCCATTTTTTCTTATGAACATTACAAGTCATGAGAAATCCCCAAGTATCAGTTGTAAATATCATTTTATATCCTCCTCAACCATGACATGTGTTAGCCGTTGCATCAGAGTTTGACCCCCAACTCAGAGATGATGACCACTCTGCATATGTAAACCTCACCCTAGCAGAGTTGGGGTTAAATGTAAATAACCTGTATAGATGCATATTATAGTAAAAGAGACCTTCGACTGTGTGTCTACTAGGTAAACTTTATGATATTCATTTTTTTGTGTGTGTTCATGTTCTCTCCAAATTCTGAGATTTAACAGTAAAAACTTGTGTGCACTAAGTCTGCCTTTTCTGTTAAACACTTTCTTCTTTGTAAATATATTTCCTCTGAATCCATAGATCACATGAACAGAGATCGATTGATCTTCTCTATCTTTATCTCAATCTCTTTTATTCAACTATAATATCATTGATTCTATCAATTTCCATGAATTGTGATATATCATAATTTGAAATGCATTACAGTCAATCACCCTGAGGAATAGTAACTTATGTTCAATTGTTGTATACATTGACACTGTATAGAATCAGCCCAGAGCCTCATTACCTACAGTCTATCCTGTGTATATGTTAGCTGTCAGTAGTGTTACTGTCAGTAGTGTTACTGTGTACTTGTGTCGTATACTAAGATAATCACAGCTACTTTATGGATAGACTCCCTTCTAGCTGTGACGTCAGGAGATCCCTCATATGTGAGCCTCCAGCTAGAGGCCTCCCTCTCAGTTCCACGTTAGGCATAGCAGACTCAATATGCAAGGCCTGGGCTTCTCTTGAAGACTCTTCCATCGCCCACCCCAATAACCACCACTCCCATCACCCACCCCAATAACCACCTCTCACATCACCCACCCCAATAACCACCTCTCCCATCACCCACCCCAATAGCCACCTCTCACATCACCCACCCCAAAAACCACCTCTCCCATCTCCCACCCCAATAACCACCTCTCACATCACCCACCCTAATAACCACCTCTCACATCACCCACCCTAATAACCACCACTCCCATCACCCACCCCAATAACCACCTCTCACATCACCCACCCCAATAACCACCTCTCCCATCACCCACCCCAATAACCACCTCTCACATTGCCCACCTCAATAACCACCTCTCCCATCACCCACCCAAATAACCACCTCTCCCATCACTTAAGAACATAAGAACATAAGAAAGGAGGAACACTGCAGGAGGCCTGTTGGCCCATACTAGGCAGGTCCTTTACAATTCATCCCACTAACAAAACATTTGCCCAACCCAATTTTCAATGCCACCCAAGAAATAAGCTCTGATGTGAAAGTCCCACTCAAATCCAACCCCTCCCACTCATGTACTTATCCAACCTAAATTTGAAACTACCCAAAGTCCCAGCCTCAATAACCCAACTAGGTAGACTGTTCCACTCATCAACTACCCTATTTCCAAACCAATACTTTCCTATGTCCTTTCTAAATCTAAACTTATCTAATTTAAATCCATTACTGCGGGTTCTCTCTTGGAGAGACATCCTCAAGACCTTATTAATATCCCCTTTATTAATACCTATCTTCCACTTATACACTTCGATCAGGTCTCCCCTCATTCTTCGTCTAACAAGTGAATGTAACTTAAGAGTCTTCAATCTTTCTTCATAAGGAAGATTTCTAATGCTATGTATTAATTTAGTCATCCTACGCTGAATGTTTTCTAACGAATTTATGTCCATTCTGTAATATGGAGACCAGAACTGAGCTGCATAATCTAGGTGAGGCCTTACTAATGATGTATAAAGCTGCAGTATGACCTCTGGACTTCTGTTGCTTACACTTCTTGATATAAATCCCAGTAATCTATTTGCCTTATTACGTACGCTTAGGCATTGCTGTCTTGGTTTAAGGTTGCTGCTCACCATAACCCCCAAGTCCTTTTCGCAATCTGTATGGCTAAGTTCTACATCATTTAACTTATAAGTACTAGGGTTATGGGCACTCCCAAGCTTCAGAACCTTGCATTTATCTACATTGAACTGCATCTGCCACTTTTCTGACCAAGAATAGAGTTTGTTTAAATCCTCCTGAAGTTCCATAACATCTACGTTTGAATCAATTATCCTACCTATCTTTGTGTCATCGGCGAATTTGCTCATATCACTAGTAATTCCCTCATCAAGATCATTGATATATATTATAAACAACAACGGGCCCAAGACTGATCCCTGTGGAACGCCACTTGTTACAGATCCCCACTCGGATTTAACCCCATTTATGGACACTCTCTGCTTCCTGTCAGTGAGCCATGACTCGATCCACGAGAGCACTTTTCCCCCAATGCCATGAGCTGCCACTTTCTTTAACAGTCTATGGTGCGGAACTCTATCAAAAGCCTTACTAAAATCTAAGTAAATAATATCAAATTCTTTATCGTGGTCAACAGCCTCAAAAGCTTTACTGAAGAAAGTTAATAAATTAGTTAGACAAGACCGGCCTCTTGTGAATCCATGCTGAGTATCATTAATCAAGCTATGCTTATCGAGATGGCTTCTTATAATCTCAGCTATAATTGACTCTAGTAATTTGCCTACAATTGAGGTCAGGCTTATTGGGCGGTAATTTGACGGTAACGACTTGTCCCCTGTTTTAAAAATAGGAATTACATTAGCCATCTTCCACATATCAGACACTACACCTGTTTGAAGAGATAAATTAAAAATATTAGTTAATGGTTCACAGAGTTCCATTTTGCATTCCTTAAGAACCCTTGAAAAAACCTCATCAGGACCCGGCGACTTATTTTGCTTCAGTCTGTCTATCTGCTTCACAACCATTTCACTAGTGACTGTGATGTTACATAATTTATCTTCTTCTAGCCCACTATAAAAATTAATTACTGGAATATTGTTAGTGTCTTCCTGTGTAAAAACTGAGAGAAAATAATTATTAAAAATCGAGCACATTTCATTCTCTTTGTCAGTAAGGTGCCCATAGTTATTTTTAAGGGGACCTATCTTATCTCTAACTTTTGTTCTATAGACCTGGAAAAAACTTTTTGGGTTAGTTTTAGAATCCCTAGCAACTTTAATTTCATAGTCCCTTTTAGCTTTTCTTATCCCCTTTTTAATGTCCCTCTTAATGTCAATATACTGATTCATAAGATGACCCTCACCTCTTTTGATACGCCTATAAATTCCTTTCTTATGCCCTAGTAGATATTTGAGCCTATTATTCATCCATTTTGGGTCATTTCTATTTGATCTAATTTCTTTATATGGGATAAACGTTCTTTGAGCAGCATGTATAGTGTTCAGAAAACTGTCATATTGATAGCTCTCTTCGTTACCCCAGTCAACAGATGATAAGTGTTCTCTAAGCCCATCGTAATCTGCTAAGCGAAAATCTGGGACTGTTACTGAGTTATCGCTACTATCGTACTTCCATTCAATGCTAAATGTAATTGATTTGTGGTCGCTAGCACCCAGTTCCTCTGAAATTTCTAAATTATTAACAAGGGATTCATTGTTTGCCATAACTAAGTCAAGCAGGTTATTTCCCCTTGTAGGTTCTGTCACAAACTGCTTCAAAAAACAATCCTGAACTACTTCTAAGAAGTCGTATGATTCTAAATTCCCAGTCAAGAAATTCCAATCAATATGACTAAAGTTAAAGTCTCCTAGAATTACTACATTATCGTGCCTTGTGGCCTTAACAATTTCCTCCCATAGTAGTCTCCCTTGGTCCCTATCTAAGTTTGGGGGACGGTATATCACTCCTAAAATCAGTTTTTCATGCCCCTCTGAAAATTCTATCCAAACAGACTCTGTATGTGTTACTTCAGACTTAATACCCGTTTTTATGCAACAGTTCAAGCGATCTCGGACATACAATGCCACCCCACCCCCCTTCCCGATACTTCTATCTACTTGGAACAATTTAAAACCCTGAATATGACATTCCGCAGGCATGTCCCGACTTTTTGAATTAAACCACGTCTCAGTTAAGGCAAATACATCAATGTTACCTGCACTAGCAACTAATCTCAACTCGTCCATCTTATTCCTAGCACTACGGCAATTAGCATAATAAACATTGAAAGACTCTCCTTTCTCTTTACCCTTCCTGCTCATTTCTGTTTTTCTACTAAACCTATTACTGTCCTTATCACCCAAAGTCCCTGGCTTTTCAATATCTACCTCGTTCTGCTTATTACTAGTTCCCCTAGAACTCGTAATATTACTACACTGGGACTTCACTGTTTTCCTGCCAAAACCCATACCACTAACTATTCCTAGTTTAAAGTCCTAACTGCTCCCTCCACTGCAGTTGCCAGTGCTACCACCCCAGACCTAGATAAGTGAACCCCATCCCTGGCATACATGTCATTTCTGCCATAGAAGAGGTCCCAGTTGTCAATGAATGTTACCGCATTTTCCTTACAGTATTTGTCCAGCCAGCAATTGACACCAATTGCCCTGGACAACCATTCATTTCCAACTCCTCTCCTTGGCAAAATACCACATATGACAGGGTTCCCACCCTTACTCCTAATTATTTCTATTGCTGACCTATACCTGCTAATCAGGTCTTCACTCCTACGTCTGCCAACATCGTTGCCTCCAGCACTGAGACAGATAATAGGATTGCTCCCATTACCTCTCATGATGTCATCCAGACGGCTAACAATATCCTCCATCCCAGCCCCAGGAAAGCAAACTCTCTGTCTCCTACTCCTGTCCTTCAAGCAGAACGCCCTATCCATATACCTAACTTGGCTATCCCCAACAACAACAATATTCTTACCTTCCTTGGTGTCGTTCGTCGTGATGTTCCCAGTAGTCGACTCACATTCGTCGGGTAGCACTGAGAATGTATTAGATGTTTCCACAACAGTTTCCACGGCAGTCTCTTTCTTCTTCATCGTTTCTACCTTTCCATTCGTCTTCTTGATCGTCAACTTCGTTCCCTGCTGTCCAGCCACTGACCAGTTTCCCTTCTTGACCTGAGGACTCAAAACAGGAGGACTACTACGAATCTTCTTGTTTTCCTCGGTCAGTCGCCGAATCTCCATCTTCGCCATCCTCAATTCTTCCTTAAGCTGTTGGTAAAGTTGCTCGATGGAGGGCATCTTGCTTCAATTCGTAGAGAGCGCGCAAACAGGTCTTCACAGAGCTAAGTACACGTCACCACTGCGCAAAAGCCAACTCAATCAGGAGCTACTGCGCAGCACGTCCGCACGGCCCAATAGCGATGCGAACTTTCAATTCAATTCAATTCAATTCAAATTCAAAGTTTATTCTCTATAAGGATTACAATGCTGAGTTTACAGAAATTTGGTTATTGTTTGGTTTACATGTAGTAAAATTGTGATTACAGAGTGTACCACTAGAACGCTTAGCATGGCTAGGCATTTCGGGCATACTTAGTTTTATTCTTAATTGTAAAATATTACAAATTATGAGGTAAGTTGGTATTATGGCTAAGTGACTAAATACTAGTTTATGAGTTTAGCAATGTGAATGCTTTTGTTTTGGCACAGTATATAGTTTCAGTATTGGAGTATCACAGGATTCATTATTTTAAGACTGAGATTAATATTTCTGTTTATGGTCAAATGAGTGAGCGAGTGTAAGTGTGAACCACCAGGTGGTATTCGTGTAGTTAGTTGACGGGGTGTATCAGGGAGATAAGATGTTTTCTAATGGTAGTTTTGAAGGTGATGAATGTGTCTGCAGTTCTAGAGTTCTCAGGTAGGGTATTCCAGATTTTAGGGCCTTTGACATACATTGAATTTTTGTAAAGGTTTAGTCGGACACGGGGAATGTCGTAGAGATGTTTGTGTCTGGTGTTATGCCTGTGGGTTCTGTCACAACTATCAAGAAAGCGTTTTAGGTCAAGGTTGATATTAGAGTTTAAGGCCCTGTAGATGTAGATTGCACAGTAGTAAGTGTGGATGTACTGAACTGGGAGTAAGTTTAGATCTATGAAGAGTGGGGGGGTGTGTTGCCAGGGATGGGATTTAGTGATTATTCTTACTGCAGCTTTTTGTTGGGTTATTATTGGCTTTAGGTGTGTTGCTGCAGTTGATCCCCAAGCACAAATAGCATAGGTGAGGTATGGATAAATAAGTGAGTGGTATAGTGTGAGAAGGGCATTTTGCGGCACGTAGTATCGTATCTTGGAGAGGATCCCAACCGTTTTGGATACTTTTTTGGCTATATGCTGGATATGGGTGCTGAAATTCAGGTTGTTGTCAAGGTATAAGCCTAGGAATTTTCCCCCATTATTTCTGGTAATTAGAGTGTTGTCAATCTTAATGTTAATTTGTGCATCTCCTGCTCTGCTACCAAACATAATATAGTAGGTTTTGTCAGTGTTAAGCGTAAGTTTATTGGCTGTCATCCAAGTCGATATTTTAATCAGCTCCTCATTCACAATGGTGTTGAGGGTGGCAAGATTAGGGTGAGAGATGACATAAGTCGTGTCATCAGCAAAGAGAATGGGTTTCAGGTGTTGGGATACATTTGGAAGGTCATTGATGTATATGAGGAAGAGCAGGGGACAAAGGACACTTCCCTGCGGAACTCCAGTATCAAGTGGCCGTGTTGCTGATGCTGTGTCTTTAATGGTGACGTACTGATACCTATTAGTAATGTAAGATTTGAAATAAGCAAGCGCATGGCCTCTTATACCGTAGTGGTCAAGTTTGTGGAGTAGGATTTGGTGGTTTACTGTGTCAAAAGCTTTTCTTAGGTCAATAAAAATTCCTAGTGGATATTCCTTATTTTCCAATGCTGTGTAAAGCAGATCTAGCATTTTTATGATTGCATCATTAGTGCTTTTATTTTTCCTGAATCCAAACTGGCAGGGGTTGAGTATGTTTTGAGCCGTTATAAATGAATACAGTCTCTTGTACATGAGTTTCTCAAAGATTTTGGATAGCAATGGTAAGTTAGATATTGGCCTATAGTTGTTTAAG
The DNA here is from genome assembly GCF_038502225.1 of Cherax quadricarinatus. NCBI lineage: Eukaryota > Metazoa > Arthropoda > Malacostraca > Decapoda > Parastacidae > Cherax > Cherax quadricarinatus. The sequence continues at coordinate 63,392,489 of NC_091294.1, read as the reverse complement.
TCTGTAGGGTCACCACCTTTATGTATTGGTGTAACCCTTGCCATCTTGAGTAGTTTCGGGAAGGTGCTAGTCTCTATTGACTTGTTAAAAAGTAATGAAATAGCCTGCGAAAGGACATGGGCCGCTCGCTTGTACAGTAATGGTGGGACATGAGACAGATTCCCCGAGTTATTTTTAAGTGACTTTATGATCCCAATGACTTCCGTGGGCTCAGTTGGTGCAAGATAGAAGGAATTAGGGAAATTACCATCTAGGTAGTCCCCGGCATGGGCATTGGTATGTGGGATTTTACTGGCGAGATTAGATCCTATGTTTGAGAAGAAGTCGTTTATCTTGTTAGCTGTGTCAGTGGGATGTAGTGGTGTTTCATTAGGTTTAGTTAGGACAATATTCTTGGTTTTTCTCAGTTTGTGGGTCCCTAGAATCTGAGAGAGTGTTTTCCAGGTCTTTTTTATATCTCCTCTAGTGTCTGTGAATCTACTGGAGTAGTATAGTTGTTTGGCTTTTTTTATTACTTTGGAGAGAGCTGATGAATAGTGTTTAAGAGTATCTTTGTGTATTAAGCCCTGTCTATATTGCTTTTCATATTGGTGTTTCTTGTCTATGGATTTCAGAATGGTGCTGGTTAGCCATGGGCAACCAAGCCGTTTGTTTGTGATCTGTTTTGTTTTTATAGGACAATGTTTGTTGTATAATCTAAGTAATTTGTTAAGAAAGATGTCTGTCCAGTCATCAATACCATTGGCCTTGGAGAATTCTGTAAGCCAATCAACAGTCTCTAGGTCAGCTGTGAACTTCCTTACTGAGGCCTCGTCATGGAGTCTAAATGAGACTTTGTTGTATTCAAGTGGTGGTTTACTAATATTTGTCAGGAGGAAGGTAGGGTAGTGGTCTGTAGTGCTATCTGTGATTATCCCTGATTTAAGGGGGGCTAGTATATTGGTCCATATGTGGTCTATTATGGTTGCACTTGTCTCAGTGAGCCTGGTTGGTTTAGTTATTGTCGGTATGAGAAGTGTGTTGTTCATATTGTTGATGAAATCAGTTACAGGCTGATCATCTAGTAAGCCAAGGTTGATGTTGAAGTCTCCAGCTAAGAGAAGGTGGTGCTTATTCATTTTCAGCTTAATCTTGGGTCAACATCATGACAAACCCCTGTGATTCACTCACACCTCATCATAGTAACATTCTACTATTCTCGGAGAGTGAAACACAACGTGAGTTCAGTGGATTACACAGCGATATAGTCACGAATAATCAAGGAATTAGTGAAACTATTGATGACAACCCAGATGACCCTCAGCCCATCACCTCTGGGGTGGCCAGTATGGATAGTGTGGCCTTACCAGAGGGTCTGATATGGCCACACTATCCATACTGGCCACCCCAGAGGTGATGGGCTGAGGGTCATCTGGGTTGTCATCAATAGTTTCAGCTCAGCACTTCTGGGGTGGCCAGTCTGGCCGCAGACCCTCAGCCCAGCACCTCTGGGGTTGCTAGTGTTACTACCCAAAGGCAACTCCGCAAGAGAAAATTATCATTTTCATTGCTTTATGGTGGTGACGATATTGAAAGTGATATAAGTGACGATGATGAAATCGATTTTATGCCCATAAACGATTCGTCAAGTGAAAGTGATTATCATTATTCCCCAGTGAAATGCACTTTTAGGCATCGTCGCTTACGTTCAAGCAGTGTGCCACATGCAATCGGCGGCAAGGGTCGTGGCAGGTCACGATTCAAAACCCCTGCTACTGATAGTGATAATGATAATGAAGGAGAGTATGCTGGGAGAGAGGAAGAGGAGGTGGGTGGTACGGTGCCTGGACCTCGTGGAACTGTGGGTGGACAGACAAAGGACCGCCCGGCACCCTCTCTACCATGCGCTTCCCCCACTCCCGTCCCTCCTCCTGCTCCCTCACGCCCCATGTCACTGGTCCACCCTGCACCACCTGACCGTGAATGGATCTGGACTGAACTACACCATTCGTGCCACATCCTTTCAGTTTTGATGGCAGTGGAAGTGGCATCATGCCACACTGTCCCATCACAAATGAGTCTACAGAGTTAGACTATTTTGAACAATACTTTGATGAGCCGATAATGAATCTGATTGTTACCTAGATCAACGTGTACTACCAATATACAATGGTCCACACAGATGTTTCAGAATCGTCACATCTGCGCAGGTGGAAAGATACAACTGTGGGTGAAATGCATTTATTCCTTGGCACTGTCATGCTTATGCCACTCAATATAGCACAGTACTGGTCCACAGACCACTTCATTAGCACCTCCTTCCCTGCAACAGATTCACTCTGTTGCTACAAATGTTGCACTTCTCAGACAGGGATACGCCAAACCAAAATGACTTCCTATACAAAATCTGGGAATTGTATATGCATCTGAAGCAAAAATTCAATGCTTACTTTTATCCATTCAAGAACATTGTTGTTGACGAGTCCTTGATTCTGTTCAAGGGACGACTGTCATTCAAACAATATATACCAAGCAAACGTAATCACTTTGGTATGAAACTATATGTTATGTGTGACTGTGAGACTGGTCTTGTGTTGGACGTCATTATCTATATAGGGAAAAATACACTCGATGATACCAGGCGCATGTTGGGCATTTCTGGTGATGCTGTTCGTAAGATGATGGGGCCATACCTTGGCGGTCATACATTGTTCACAGACAACTGGTATACAAGCCCAATGCTCGCTGATTTTCTACGTGTATACAATACTGGTATATGTGGAACAGTGAGAAAAAGTAGAAAACACGTGCCAAGGTTCACTGGAGGAAGTGTAGTACAGGCGTTTCATGCCAATGACATCATGGCACTGAACATTAAAATGGTATAAAATACCGACAGGTTGTTAGGTAAGACACATATGCAACAGTTAGGTATCTTTATTTCGAAACGTTTCGCCTACACAGTAGGCTTCTTCAGTCGAGTACAGAAAAGTTGATAGAAGCAGAAGATACTTGAAGACGATGTAATCAGTCCATCACCCTTAAAGTTTTGAGGTGGTCAGTCCCTTTATACCATTTTAATGTTCAATCTGTCTGACACTGCAACACAAGGGTGTTACAAAAAACGCGATTCTAAAAGCTTAGAGATCTCCAGTGAATACTAGAAAGGACTGCCCTTCTAACATCCAGCCTGTTACTGGGTTTTCGTAACAAGTAGTCAGTATCCTTGTCCAATTATCCATTAAAATTCAGTATGGTTCAATAGTGCTTTAGGATTACAACTGGTAGGCTACTAACTAGAGAAATTAAAATTTAATAAATTTATTAAGTAGTAAGTTGTCTAGAGGTATATTATCAAATTAAATTAATTACAGCAATCAAAATAAAATCAATCTCTCGAGTTCAATATTATTGTGCTGAAAGCACATATCACATTTATAATTCTTAAGTACCGTCAGGTACATTAACATTTAATAAGATATTACAAATATGTACAAGTAAGTGTGTGTATGCTTGTAAGTGCTCTTAAGTAGTTAGCTATGTCTCAAGAATCGAATAAGACTTAAACAAGTGACTGACAAAGTCCTCAAATAAACTAACTTCTTGACCGACTGGCAACCCGAACAGTCTGCTTGAACAACAAAGAATGCTAAGCCCAATAGCAATGCAATATCAAGCGACTGCGACACAGAATCAGGAACTGGGAAATAATATAACGACACTAAGTAGGGACCATCAGCAGATCCTCCACAAAAGTTACAAAACTCCCATAATACTGAATCTATGTTCAGCATAGGAAAAACTGTGACTGTGACAATACACAGGAACCAGTACAAAATTAGGTCAGAAGCTATAGCTCGGGACCTGAGATGTTCAGAGTGTCAATGTGACACACAACCTCAGTACAACGTCGAAAATCACTAAGTCTATACAATGTTCTGTGAACAAAGTTCTACAGAACTAACAAGAATAATGAGACAGACAATCTGTCCAACCAGCAAGCGAGTCTACAGCAGACTGACTACTTCACGAGAGGTGAGGACACCCCATCCTCGATCATGTGATAGCTACGTGGACAACTGCAGCTCAGAAGCCGGCAGTATAACGAGCAACAAGCGATAATTACAGTAGTTTGACAATCAAGACTAACTGAGCACATTTTATATACATCCTAACAACATAAGCTACGTCAAATAACAATATAAGGCAATACATTTGCGATTTAGCTATTATCGCAAATATAAGCAATATAAAATTAAATGAAAAGGTAATATACATTACATATATACATAATAATCATTGTAACCCATTCAGGGGTTGCAACAAAGGGTATCTTGGTACAGACCTACAATCAACTTCGACAACCTCTTCTAGTGAGAACGGCTGGATTTGAGAGGGACCTGTCCTCCCAACATCTTAGTTTTTACCTCTCCTAGTGACCTACGTCTCACCTCCTGGCGCTATATTAGGCTCCATCCTGTCACTTCATCTCCATATTGTTTCATATCATGGAACAATGCTCTTCTCCAGACTGAGGGACTGACCACCTCAAAACTTTAAGGGTGATGGACTGATTACATCGTCTTCAAGTATCTTCTGCTTCTATCAACTTTTCTGTACTCGACTGAAGAAGCCTACTGTGTAGGCGAAACGTTTCGAAATAAAGATACCTAACTGTTGCATATGTGTCTTACCTAACATCATGGCACTGACGTGGCATGACAAGCGGGACGTGATGTTGCTGTCAACCATCCACAGAAACGAGATGGTACGAACAGAGAGACTGAGCAAGCTCAACAGTCAACCCGTAAACAAGCCAGCTGCTGTCGTTGACTATACGAACAATATGCGACTAGTCAACAAGTGTGACATGATGATAGGCTTTGTTGACTGTGTGTGTAGGAGTTGCAAATGGTATATAAAAGTGTTTTTCCACCTTGTGGACATTACAATGCTCAATGTCTTCAACATGTATGAAATAAAGACTGGGAAGCAACAATGATATACGGAATTCACCCTCAATGTCATCAAGCAGATAGCAAGAAAGTATGGTAACACACCTATACCTTTTGTAGATGAATGGTTCAGAGAACCGACATGTTGATAAATTAGACACATGTGCAACTCTTGGGTATCTTTAAAGGTACCCAAGAGTTGCACATGTGTCTAATTTATCAACATGTCAGTTCTCTGAACCATTCATCTACAAATCTGTCAGACACTGCTACTTCTTGGGATCTTAATACTTAGGAATTCTTCGCTTGCCTAATTCTTGGGCACGACCTACTTCCACATTGAACAAATGTGACACGACCTATGACTTCTGCACCTCTCCTACCATACGGTTTATAAGCTGCTTCTCCGCTGATATGCCGTATTCTATTCAAGATTGATGGACTGAACACATCGACTCAAGGTTGAGGGACTGATTACCTCATTCTCCTCCTGTTCTTCAAGTTTCTCCTACGTATGGACTGATGAAGCCACTGTGTGGCGAAACGTTTCCTCAATAAAGATAGCCAAGAGTTGCACATGTGTCTAATTTATCAACACCTATACCTGCCACTCCACAGCGACCTTTCACCCTACAACCAGAGGGGAAAGTGCCCTACCGAATAATTCCTAACTGACACTGCCTGATACCAATACCATCTACTCCAAAGAAGAAAAAGTGTGTTGGGTGTGCTTACACTACACAGCGACCCCAAGCTTGAAAAGACACACGATTCATGTCAGCAGTGTGGGGTGGCACTCTGTATGAATCCATGCTTCTTCGAGTATCATACAGTGGTAGACTTCTAGAAACATAAATAGGACCTGTAAATACGTTGTATATATATATGTAAACAATAGTATGTGATTGAACCAGGTGTACAAATTCATCTATCAGTGTGAACATGTGTGTTTGTGACAGTATTGTGACTAATTCAGTACAAAACATTTGTATCTGAACAAGAATTGGCTATGAAATCAAAAGTTCTGCATCAAAACATTATTACCATAACATGAAAACAACATAAAATAAAAAGAATTGGAAAAAAAAAAAACGATAAATGTTTATTGTTTTTGCAAGTGGCAGCACTCCATGTTGCCGACACCTCATGCAGCACCAACTTCGTGGGCTTATTTCTCGGTAAGCACCCGCCCTAATTTTTTTTTATCCTTTAACATTTATAAAAATGCATCTGTAAATACCTTTGTAACTTGTCATTATTGTGACCAGACTTACCTGGAGTTCATTACCTTTGTAAATTGTGAGTTCATTACCTTTGTAAATTGTGAGTTCATTACCTTTGTAAATTGTGAGTTCATTACCTTTGTAAATTGTGAGTTCATTACCTTTGTAAATTGTGAGTTCATTACCTTTGTAAATTGTGAGTTCATTACCTCTGTAACTTGCTCAGCTATCAAAACTTTGGAGTCCAGTCCCTGGACCAATTATGTACCTCTGTAATCTTTTGACTACCGCCCACAGGATGGGTATGGGGTGCATAATAAACATATTAAACTAACTAACTAACATTTAAAAAAAAATATTTTTGATATTCGGCGTGAACGTAGATCTACGTTTGGACAGTTTAAGGGTTAATCAGGTCATTCCATTAGAATGGAAACATAGAATGTTAGATTATTGCTATAATAAACTCAGAAGAATTGGTAATGAACTCAAAAACAAACTACAAAGAAAATTAGACATTTTAATTGAAAATAGTGATTGGACAAAGCATGCTAATAACAATTTTGTAATTAACTTATCAGATGAAATATTAGATAAAAACATGACTGCTGCTCAAGGTTTCGGTCTAAGTTTTGCAACTTCAAAAAAAAATTAATAATGTTGAAATTGCAAAAGCCTTTTGTAACTTAGAAAAATCCTGTGATTTATCCACTGATGAAATTAATACTAGTAAGTATATAGCTCTATGTTAATACAAAATATTCCCAATTACCCTCAAAGATTCTTTAAGTCTTATGATATACTTATTAATAATAAAAAATGCATCTTACTAAAGCAGATAAAATGAATACAATAGTAATTATGAAAGAAACTGATTAATAAGATAAAATGAATAATCTCCTAGATGATACTGAAACCTGTTCTAAACTTTAATCTCCTAGATGATACTGTTCTCCTAGATGATATTGAAACCTGTTCTAAACTTTAATCTCCTAGATGATACTGAAACCTGTTCTAAACTTTAATCTCCTAGATGATACTGAAACCTGTTCTAAACTTTAATCTCCTAGATGATACTGAAACCTGTTCTAAACTTTAATCTCCTAGATGATACTGAAACCTGTTCTAAACTTTAATCTCCTAGATGATACTGAAACCTGTTCTAAACTTAGAAAAAATCCTTTAGAAACCGTTAACAGCAATTGTATTAAAGCAATAAAACATCTACTGAAAGGCAAAGATGAATTAATTAAAAAACTTACTTCAACTAATCCAACTTTACCCTAGATGTATGGATTAATAAAAACACACAACCCAGGTAATCCAGTCAAACCAATTATTAGCCCCGTAGGTTCAGATTCATATAAATTATCAAAATGTCGACATTTTGAGCCCTATTGTTGGAAAAATTTCTAACTTTAATGCTAAAAAAAACTTATATTCAGTGGATAAATTAAGCATTTTGACTTAAATGATTTCAATATAGTTAGTTTTGATGTTACTCCCTTTGTTTACTAAAGTTCCAGTTGATGATTTACTGAGTTTCTTATCTGAAGAACTTGTTAATTACGATTTATAGTTGTCAGTTCTTACTATCATTATTAAACATTGTATTAAACTTTGTATTGTTGATGCAAAATTTATATTTATCGATGAGTTTTGCACTCAGAACTTTTGTATGGCAATGGGAAATCCTCTTTCACCTGTTCTTAGTAATTTATACATGGAATTTTTTAAAAGAAGATTGTTTAACACAATCCTTCCTAATAGAGCTAAGTGGTATAGGTATGTTTTTGATATTTTGAGTTTTATGCCTAAGAATGTAGATATAAACCTTTTCCTTGATAAATTAAATAGCTTAGCTCATTCTATAAATTTTACTGTTGAGTTCGATGAAAATAACTCATTGCCTTTCCTAGATGTTTTAATTATTAAGGGTAACACTGATCTTAAATTTAATTTTTACAGAAAACCTACAAATAACTCTTCCTATGTACACTATTATTCTTCACATCAAGATAGAGTTAAACTGTTGGTTTTCTCATCAATGTTTTTGAGAGCTTTATGTATTTGTAGTCCAGAGTTCATAGATGAAGAAATATCCAAAATTTATGAAATAACTAATGATCTGAAATACCCAAGAAACTTAATTGACAAATCCTTTAAAATAGCTAGAAATACTTTTTACAGTCTAAAAAAGGGACAACACAACCTTATTCTACTAAAAATATGTTGGTTCTCCCATACTATGAAAACTTGGTTGATATGCCTTCTCTTCTTAAGACTTTTAATATCAAAGTTGTATTTAAAAATCTTGATACAATGAAAAACTTTTCATAAAAATTCCCCCCAAATTGCTGACGGATGTGTCTATAAGATTCCTTGTAAAATATACGATAAAGTTTATTACGGTCAAACTGGTAAAAGTCTCGAACTAAGATTAAAACAACATAAATATAGCATTAGAACTGGACAAGATTCTAATGCTCTAATTATTCATGTGAAAGATTTTAACCATCCAATTGATGTTCAAAAGGCTGAGAAAGTTGTATCAAGCAAGTTTATGGTCGACACGAATATAATAGAATCATGTTTCATTATAAGCAGTTTTGAAAACAATGTTATTATTTGTTTTGGTTTATATAAACTGGATTCATTTATAATTAATAAAATTTGGGAAGAATTAAATGATACTGACAATGCTTGCTGGAAATCCAACCCCCTAGCCCAAAACCTCCTTTAACCTCTCCCTCTAACCTTTTTGAGGACTGCCCCTACCCTGCCTTCCTTCCCCTACAGATTTATATGCTTATCAAGCCATTCTACTTTGTTCCAACATCTCTAAAGGGCCAAACCACCTCAACAACCCTTCTTCAGCCCTCTGACTTTTAGTAACTCCACACCTCCTCCTAATTTCCACACTACGAATTCTCTGCACTTGGTGACCTGTACTTAGCTCAGTGGTGACCTGTACTTAGCTCAGTGGTGGCCTGTACTTAGCTCATTGGTGGCCTGTACTTAGCTCTGTGAAAATCTGTCCAGTGTGTTCTCTGTGAATCTGCCTAAGATGTTCTCTCTTTAGCAACTCTACCAGCAGCTAAAAGAGGAGCTTAGGATTGCTAAGCTTGAGATATGGTGACTGACGGAGGAAAACAAGAGGATTCGAAGTAATCCTCTTGTTGCGAGTTCTCAGGTCAATAGAGGAACCTGGTCAGTGGCCGGTCAACATGGAACGAAGCTCAAAATCAAGAAGACTGTTGGAGTGGCGGAAACAACAAAGATCCAGAAGACTGCTGTGGAGACTTCCCACCCAATTTCGGTGTTACAAGACGAATGTGTGTTGTCTACTGGAAATGCCAAGGAATCATTGGCAGAGGAGAGTGAGTCGACATCCCTTGAAACACCAATGAAGACCATCGAAAACGTCTCTACGAACTCCACCAGTGAAGGTAAGAACATTGTTTTAGTTGGGGACAGTCAAGTGAAATTTATGGATAGGGCATTTTGTCTTAGGGACAGAAAGAGGAGGCAGACGGTTTGTTTTCCTGTGGCTGGGATGGGGGATATTGTTAGCCCTCTGGACAACATCATGAAAGGTAATGGTAGCAATCCTATTACCTGCCTCAGTGCGGGAGGCAACGATGTTGGCAGACGTAGGAGTGAAGACCTGATTAGCAGGTATAGGACAGCAATAGAGATAATTAGGAAGAAAGATGGGAACCCTGTGATCTGTGGCATTTTGCCCAGGAGAGGAGTTGGAAATGAATTGTTGTCCAGGGCAATTGGTGTCAATTGCTGGTGGGACAAACACTGTAAGGAAAATGCAGTGACAATTATAGACAACTAGGACCTCTTCCATGGCAGAAATGACATGTATGCCAGGGATGGGGTTCACTTATCTAGGTTTGGGGTAGGACCACTGGCTAACGCAGTGGAGGGAGCAGTTAGGTCTTTAAACTAGCAATAGATGTTGCATAAAAAAGGGTACAAAATCTGAAATAACACATACAGTCTGTTTGGATAGAATTTTCAGAGCGACACGAAAAATTGATTTTAGGTGTGATATACTGTCCTCCAAACTTAGATAGGGACCAAAGGAGACTACTATGGGAGGAAATTGTTAAGGTCACAAGGCAAGATAACGTAGTAGTTCTAGGGGACATCAACTTTGGTCAGATTGATTAGAATTTCATGACTGGGAATTTAGAATCTAACGATTTCTTAGAAGTAGTTCAGGATTGTTTTTTGAAGCAGTTTGTGACAGAGCCTACAAGGGGAAATAACCTGCTTGATTTAATTCTGGCAAACAAGGAAACCCTTGTTAATAATTTAGAAATTACAAAGGAACTCGGGACAAGTGATCACAAATCAATTACCTTTAGCATTGAATGGAAGTATGATAGTAGGGATAATTCAGTAATGGTCCCAGATTTTCGTTTAGTAGATTACAATGGGCTTAGAGAACACTTATCATCTGTGGACTGGAGTAACGAAGAGAGCTATCAGTATGACAGCTTTCTTAACACAATACATGCTGCCCAAAGGCAGCATATATTGTGTTAAGAAAGATTGTTAATTAGATTGAATAGAAATGACCCCAAATGGATGAATAATAGGCTCAAATATCTTTTAGGACAGAAGAAAGGAATTTATAGGCGTATCAAAAGAGGTGAGGGTCATCTTATGAATCAGTATATTGACATTAACAGGGACATTAAAAAGGGGATAAGAAGAGCTAAACAGGACTATGAAATTAAAGTTGCTAGGGATTCAAAAACTAACCCAAAAAATTTTTCCCAGGTTTATAGAACAAAAGTTAGAGATAAGATAGGTCCCCTTAAAAATAACTCTGGGCATCTCACTGACAAGGAGAATGAAATGTGCTCTATTCTTAATAATTATTTTCTCTCGGTTTTCACTCAGGAAGACACTGACAATATCCCAGTAATTAATTTTTATAGTGGGCTTGAAGATGATAAATTATGCAATATCACAGTCACTAGTGAACTGGTTATCAAACAGATAGACCAGATAAAGCAAAATAACTCCCGGGGCCCTGATGAACTTTTTTCAAGGATTCTTAAAGAATGTAAAATGGAACTCTGTGAACCTTTAACTAATATTTTTAATTTAACTCTTCAAATAGGTGTAGTGCCTGATATGTGGAAGATGGCTAATGTAATTCCTATTTGTAAAGCAGGGGACAAGTCATTACCGTCAAATTACTGCCGAAAAAGCCTAACCTCAATTGTAGGCAAATTACTAGAGTCAGTTATAGCTGATAATATAAGGAAGTAGGTTGGTAGACAGCAGCCACCCAGGGGAGTACTACCGTCCTGCCAGATGACTGTGAAGTGGAAACCTGTAACTGTTTCGCATGATGGTAGGATTGCTGGTCTCTTTTACAGTCTCATAAACACGCTAGATAACAGGGATATCTTGCTACTCCTACTTACACTTTGGTCACACTTCACAGACACGCACATGCATTTATATATACATACATCTAGGTTTTTCTCCTTTCTCTAAATAGCTCTTGTTCTTCTTTATTTCTTCTATTGTCCATGGGGAAGTGGAAAAGAATCTTTCCTCCGTAAGCCATGCGTGTCGTATGAGGCGACTAAAATGCCGGGAGCAATGGGCTAGTAACCCCTTCTCCTGTAGACATTTACTAAAAAAGAGAAGAAGAAAAACTTTATAAAACTGGGATGCTTGAATGTGCGTGGATGTAGTGCGGATGACAAGAAACAGATGATTGCTGATGTTATGAATGAAAAGAAGTTGGATGTCCTGGCCCTAAGCGAAACAAAGCTGAAGGGGGTAGGGGAGTTTCGGTGGGGGGAAATAAATGGGATTAAATCTGGAGTATCTGAGAGAGTTAGAGCAAAGGAAGGGGTAGCAGTAATGTTGAAGGATCAGTTATGGAAGGAGAAAAGAGAATATGAATGTGTAAATTCAAGAATTATGTGGATTAAAGTAAAGGTTGGATGCGAAAAGTGGGTCATAATAAGCGTGTATGCACCTGGAGAAGAGAGGAATGTAGAGGAGAGAGAGAGATTTTGGGAGATGTTAAGTGAATGTATAGGAGCCTTTGAACCAAGTGAGAGAGTAATTGTGGTAGGGGACCTGAATGCTAAAGTAGGAGAAACTTTTAGAGAGGGTGTGGTAGGTAAGTTTGGGGTGCCAGGTGTAAATGATAATGGGAGCCCTTTGATTGAACTTTGTATAGAAAGGGGTTTAGTTATAGGTAATACATATTTTAAGAAAAAGAGGATAAATAAGTATACAAGATATGATGTAGGGCGAAATGACAGTAGTTTGTTGGATTATGTATTGGTAGATAAAAGACTGTTGAGTAGACTTCAGGATGTACATGTTTATAGAGGGGCCACAGATATATCAGATCACTTTCTAGTTGTAGCTACACTGAGAGTAAAAGGTAGATGGGATACAAGGAGAATAGAAGCATCAGGGAAGAGAGAGGTGAAGGTTTATAAACTAAAAGAGGAGGCAGTTAGGGTAAGATATAAACAGCTATTGGAGGATAGATGGGCTAATGAGAGCATAGGCAATGGGGTCGAAGAGGTATGGGGTAGGTTTAAAAATGTAGTGTTAGAGTGTTCAGCAGAAGTTTGTGGTTACAGGAAAGTGGGTGCGGGAGGGAAGAGGAGCGATTGGTGGAATGATGATGTAAAGAGAGTAGTAAGGGAGAAAAAGTTAGCATATGAGAAGTTTTTACAAAGTAGAAGTGATGCAAGGAGGGAAGAGTATATGGAGAAAAAGAGAGAGGTTAAGAGAGTGGTGAAGCAATGTAAAAAGAGAGCAAATGAGAGAGTGGGTGAGATGTTATCAACAAATTTTGTTGAAAATAAGAAAAAGTTTTGGAGTGAGATTAACAAGTTAAGGAAGCCTAGAGAACAAATGGATTTGTCAGTTAAAAATAGGAGAGGAGAGTTATTAAATGGAGAGTTAGAGGTATTGGGAAGATGGAGGGAATATTTTGAGGAATTGTTAAATGTTGATGAAGATAGGGAAGCTGTGATTTCGTGTATAGGGCAAGGAGGAATAACATCTTGTAGGAGTGAGGAAGAGCCAGTTGTGAGTGTGGGGGAAGTTCGTGAGGCAGTAGGTAAAATGAAAGGGGGTAAGGCAGCCGGGATTGATGGGATAAAGATAGAAATGTTAAAAGCAGGTGGGGATATAGTTTTGGAGTGGTTGGTGCAATTATTTAATAAATGTATGGAAGAGGGTAAGGTACCTAGGGATTGGCAGAGAGCATGCATAGTTCCTTTGTATAAAGGCAAAGGGGACAAAAGAGAGTGCAAAAATTATAGGGGGATAAGTCTGTTGAGTATACCTGGTAAAGTGTATGGTAGAGTTATTATTGAAAGAATTAAGAGTAAGACGGAGAATAGGATAGCAGATGAACAAGGAGGCTTTAGGAAAGGTAGGGGGTGTGTGGACCAGGTGTTTACAGTGAAACATATAAGTGAACAGTATTTAGATAAGGCTAAAGAGGTCTTTGTGGCATTTATGGATTTGGAAAAGGCATATGACAGGGTGGATAGGGGGGCAATGTGGCAGATGTTGCAGGTGTATGGTGTAGGAGGTAGGTTACTGAAAGCAGTGAAGAGTTTTTACGAGGATAGTGAGGCTCAAGTTAGAGTATGTAGGAAAGAGGGAAATTATTTCCCAGTAAAAGTAGGCCTTAGACAAGGATGTGTGATGTCACCGTGGTTGTTTAATATATTTATAGATGGGGTTGTAAGAGAAGTAAATGCGAGGGTCTTGGCAAGAGGCGTGGAGTTAAAAGATAAAGAATCACACATAAAGTGGGAGTTGTCACAGTTGCTCTTTGCTGATGACACTGTGCTCTTGGGAGATTCTGAAGAGAAGTTGCAGAGATTGGTGGATGAATTTGGTAGGGTATGCAAAAGAAGAAAATTAAAAGTGAATACAGGAAAGAGTAAGGTTATGAGGATAACAAAAAGATTAGGTGATGAAAGATTGGATATCAGATTGGAGGGAGAGAGTATGGAGGAGGTGAATGTATTCAGATATTTGGGAGTGGACGTGTCAGCGGATGGGTCTATGAAAGATGAGGTGAATCATAGAATTGATGAGGGGAAAAGGGTGAGTGGTGCACTTAGGAGTCTGTGGAGACAAAGAACTTTGTCCTTGGAGGCAAAGAGGGGAATGTATGAGAGTATAGTTTTACCAACGCTCTTATATGGGTGTGAAGCATGGGTGATGAATGTTGCAGCGAGGAGAAGGCTGGAGGCAGTGGAGATGTCATGTCTGAGGGCAATGTGTGGTGTGAATATAATGCAGAGAATTCGTAGTTTGGAAGTTAGGAGGAGGTGCGGGATTACCAAAACTGTTGTCCAGAGGGCTGAGGAAGGGTTGTTGAGGTGGTTCGGACATGTAGAGAGAATGGAGCGAAACAGAATGACTTCAAGAGTGTATCAGTCTGTAGTGGAAGGAAGGCGGGGTAGGGGTCGGCCTAGGAAAGGTTGGAGGGAGGGGGTAAAGGAGGTTTTGTGTGCGAGGGGCTTGGACTTCCAGCAGGCATGCGTGAGCGTGTTTGATAGGAGTGAATGGAGACAAATGGTTTTTAATACTTGACGTGCTGTTGGAGTGTGAGCAAAGTAACATTTATGAAGGGGTTCAGGGAAACCGGCAGGCCGGACTTGAGTCCTGGAGATGGGAAGTACAGTGCCTGCACTCTGAAGGAGGGGTGTTAATGTTGCAGTTTAAAAACTGTAGTGTAAAGCACCCTTCTGGCAAGACAGTGATGGAGTGAATGATGGTGAAAGTTTTTCTTTTTCGGGCCACCCTGCCTTGGTGGGAATCGGCCAGTGTGATAATAAAAAAATCATAACCTTACTCTTTCCTGTATTCACCTTTAATTTTCTTCTTTTGCACACCCTACCAAATTCATCCACCAATCTCTGCAACTTCTCTTCAGAATCTCCCAAGAGCACAGTGTCATCAGCAAAGAGCAGCTGTGACAACTCCCACTTTGTGTGTGATTCTTTATCTTTTAACTCCACGCCTCTTGCCAAGACCCTCGCATTTACTTCTCTTACAACCCCATCTATAAATATATTAAACAACCACGGTGACATCACACATCCTTGTCTAAGGCCTACTTTTACTGGGAAAAAATTTCCCTCTTTCCTACATACTCTAACTTGAGCCTCACTATCCTCGTAAAAACTCTTCACTGCTTTCAGTAACCTACCTCCTACACCATACACTTGCAACATCTGCCACATTGCCCCCCTATCCACCCTGTCATACGCCTTTTCCAAATCCATAAATGCCACAAAGACCTCTTTAGCCTTATCTAAATACTGTTCACTTATATGTTTCACTGTAAACACCTGGTCCACACACCCCCTACCTTTCCTAAAGCCTCCTTGTTCATCTGCTATCCTATTCTCCGTCTTACTCTTAATTCTTTCAATTATAACTCTACCATACACTTTACCAGGTACACTCAACAGACTTATCCCCCTATAATTTTTGCACTCTCTTTTATCCCCTTTGCCTTTATACAAAGGAACTATGCATGCTCTCTGCCAATCCCTAGGTACCTTACCCTCTTCCATACATTTATTAAATAATTGCACCAACCACTCCAAAACTATATCCCCACCTGCTTTTAACATTTCTATCTTTATCCCATCAATCCCGGCTGCCTTACCCCCTTTCATTTTACCTACTGCCTCACGAACTTCCCCCACACTCACAACTGGCTCTTCCTCACTCCTACAAGATGTTATTCCTCCTTGCCCTATACACGAAATCACAGCTTCCCTATCTTCATCAACATTTAACAATTCCTCAAAATATTCCTTCCATCTTCCCAATACCTCTAACTCTCCATTTAATAACTCTCCTCTCCTATTTTTAACTGACAAATCCATTTGTTCTCTAGGCTTTCTTAACTTGTTAATCTCACTCCAAAACTTTTTCTTATTTTCAACAAAATTTGTTGATAACATCTCACCCACTCTCTCATTTGCTCTCTTTTTACATTGCTTCACCACTCTCTTAACTTCTCTCTTTTTCTCCATATACTCTTCCCTCCTTGCATCACTTCTACTTTGTAAAAACTTCTCATATGCTAACTTTTTCTCCCTTACTACTCTCTTTACATCATCATTCCACCAATCGCTCCTCTTCCCTCCTGCACCCACTTTCCTGTAACCACAAACTTCTGCTGAACACTCTAACACTACATTTTTAAACCTACCCCATACCTCTTCGACCCCATTGCCTATGCTCTCATTAGCCCATCTATCCTCCAATAGCTGTTTATATCTTACCCTAACTGCCTCCTCTTTTAGTTTATAAACCTTCACCTCTCTCTTCCCTGATGCTTCTATTCTCCTTGTATCCCATCTACCTTTTACTCTCAGTGTAGCTACAACTAGAAAGTGATCTGATATATCTGTGGCCCCTCTATAAACATGTACATCCTGAAGTCTACTCAACAGTCTTTTATCTACCAATACATAATCCAACAAACTACTGTCATTTCGCCCTACATCATATCGTGTATACTTATTTATCCTCTTTTTCTTAAAATATGTATTACCTATAACTAAACCCCTTTCTATACAAAGTTCAATCAAAGGGCTCCCATTATCATTTACACCTGGCACCCCAAACTTACCTACCACACCCTCTCTAAAAGTTTCTCCTACTTTAGCATTCAAGTCCCCTACCACAATTACTCTCTCACTTGGTTCAAAGGCTCCTATACATTCACTTAACATCTCCCAAAATCTCTCTCTCTCCTCTGCATTCCTCTCTTCTCCAGGTGCATACACGCTTATTATGACCCACTTCTCGCATCCAACCTTTACTTTAATCCACATAATTCTTGAATTTACACATTCATATTCTCTTTTCTCCTTCCATAACTGATCATTTAACATTACTGCTACCCCTTCCTTTGCTCTAACTCTCTCAGATACTCCAGATTTAATCCCATTTATTTCCCCCCACTGAAACTCTCCTACCCCCTTCAGCTTTGTTTCGCTTAGGGCCAGGACATCCAACTTCTTTTCATTCATAACATCAGCAATCATCTGTTTCTTGTCATCCGCACTACATCCACGCACATTTAAGCAACCCAGTTTTATAAAGTTTTTCTTCTTCTCTTTTTTAGTAATTGTATACAGGAGAAGGGGTTACTAGCCCATTGCTCCCGGCATTTTAGTCGCCTCATACGACACGCATGGCTTACGGAGGAAAGATTCTTTTCCACTTCCCCATGGACAATAGAAGAAATAAAAAAGAACAAGAGCTATTTAGAAAAAGGAGAAAAACCTAGATGTATGTATATATATATATGCATGTGCGTGTCTGTGAAGTGTGACCAAAGTGTAAGTAGGAGTAGCAAGATATCCCTGTTATCTTAGCGTGTTTATGAGACAGAAAAAGAAACCAGCAATCCTACCATCATGCAAAACAGTTACAGGTTTTTGTTTCACAGTCATCTGGCAGGACGGTAGTACTTCCCTGGGTGGTTGCTGTCTACCAACCTACTACCTCATATCCTATATATATATATATATATATATATATATATATATATATATATATATATATATATATATATATATATATATATATATATATATATATATATATATATATGTAAATATAATATAATATATATATGAAAACAACCACTATCTTGTTTTATAAAAAGCAGTTTTGACAATAATATGAATATTTCTTTTGGTTTATATAAATTAGATCTATTTATAATTAATAGAATTTGGAAAGAATTTAATAATACATTGGACAAATAATGTAGAATATTTTGTGGTTGGTTGTGTGAATCTCTCTGTGAATCTGAACCAGGATGCCCTCTCTTGAGCAACTTTACCAGCAGCTGTAAAAAGAGCTTAGGGTTGCTAAGCTTGGTCAGTGGCCGGGCAACATGGAACCAAGCTGAGGATCAAGAAGACTGTTGGAGAGGCAGAAACAACGAGAAACCAGAAGACTACTGTGGAAACTTCCAACCCATTTTCAGTGCTACCTGACGAATGTGAGTGTTCTACTGGGAATGTCACAACGAGCACCAAGGAAGCGTTGGCAGACGTGAGTGAGACATTCCTAGAAACCCCAACGAAGGCCATCGAGAACGTCTTGACGAATTCCACAAGTGAAGGTGTAGTGCTACCTAACGAATGTGAGTCGACTACTCGGAGCATCATGACGGACGACACCAAGGAAGGTAAAAACATTGTTGTTGTTGGGGATAGCCAGATTAGGTACATGAAGAGGGTATTCTTCTTGAAGGATAAAAGTAGGAGGCAGAGAGTGTGTTTTCCTGGGGCTGGGATGAAGGATATTGTTAGCCGTCTGGATGACATCATGAGAGGTAATGGGAGAAATCCTATTATCTGTCTCAGTGCTGGAGTGACGTAGAAGTGAGCACCTGATTAGCAGGTATAGGTCAGCAATAGAGATAATTAGGAGGAAGGGTGGGAACCCTGTCATATGTGGTATTTTGCCAAGGAGAGGAGTTGGAAATGAATGGTTGTCCAGGGCAATTGGTGTCAATTGCTGGCTGGACAAATACTGTAAGGAAAATGCGGTAACATTCATTGACAACTGGGACCTCTTCTATGGCAGAAATGACATGTATGCCAGGGATGGGGTTCACTTATCTAGGTCTGGGGTGGGAGCACTGGCCAACGCAGTGGAGGGAGCTGTTAGGTCTTTAAACTAGGAATAGTTAGTGAAGTGCCAGTGTAGTAATATGAGTACTAGGAGAACTAGTAATAGGCAAATGAGGTGGATATTGGAAAGCCAGTGGCACTAATTGACAAGGACAGTAATAGGTTTAGTGGAATAACAGAAAGGAGCAGGAAGGGTAAAGAGAAAGGAAGGTCCTTAAATATATATTACACAAATAGTCGCAGTGCTAGGAATAAGATGGACTAGTTGAGACTGGTTGCTAGTGCAGGTAACATTGATGTATTTGCCTTAACTGAGACTTGGTTTAATATGAAAAATCGGGACATGCCTGCGGAATGTCACATTCAGGGTTTTAAATTGTTCCAAGTAGATAAAAGTATCGGGAAGGGGGGTGGGGTGGCATTGTATGTCCGAGATCGCTTGAACTGTTGCAGAAAAACGGATATTAAGTCTGAAGTAACACATACAGAGTCTGTTTGGATAGAATTTTCAGAGGGACATGAAAAATTGATTTTAGGTGTGATATGCCGTCCCCCAAACTTAGATAGGGACCAAGGGAGACTAGTATGGGAGGAAATTGTTAAGGCCACAAGGCACGATAATATAGTAATTCTAGGAGACTTTAACTTTAGTCATATTGATTGGAATTTCTTGACTGGGAATTTAGAATCATACGACTTCTTAGAAGTAGTTCAGGATTGTTTTTTGAAGCAGTTTGTGACAGAACCTACAAGGGGAAATAACCTGCTTGACTTAGTTCTGGCAAACAATGAATCCCTTGTTAATAATTTAGAAATTTCAGAGGAACTTGGTGCTAGCGACCACAAATCAATTACATTTAGCATTGAATGGAAGTATGATAGTAGGGATAACTCAGTAACAGTCCCAGATTTTCGCTTAGCAGATTACGATGGGCTTAGAGAACACTTATCATCTGTTGACTGGGGTAACGAAGAGAGCTATCAATATGACAGTTTTCTGAACACAATACATGCTGCTCAAAGAACGTTTATCCCATATAAGGAAATTAGATCAAATAGAAATGACCCAAAATGGATGAATAATAGGCTGAAATATCTACTAGGGCATAAGAAAGGAATTTATAGGCGTATCAAAAGAGGTTAGGGGCATCCTATGAATCAGTATATTGACATTAAGAGGGACATTAAAAAGGGGATAAGAAAAGCTAGAAGGGACTATGAAATTAAAGTTGCTAGGGATTCTAAAACTAACCCAAAAAGTTTTTTCCAGGTATATAGAACAAAAGTTAGAGATAAGATAGCTCCCCTTAAAAAAACTATGGACATCTTACTGACAAAGAGAATGAAATGTGCTCGATTTTAAATAATTATTTTCTCTCGGTTTTTACACAGGAAGACATAAGAACATAAGAACATAAGAATGTAGGAACACTGCAGAAGGCCTACTGGCCCATACGAGGCAGGTCCTTATCAAAACGACCTCTACCTAAAGCTACCCAAGCAATAACTCCCGTACCCAATGACACCATTCAAACCCAGCCCCTCCCACTCATATATTTGTCCAGTCTCTTCTTAAAGCTACCCAAGGTCCTAGCCTCTATCACCCCACTGGGAAGACTGTTCCACGCATCTACAACTCTGTTAGAAAACCAGTACTTACCTATGTCCTTTCTAAATCTAAATTTATCCAACTTAAATCCATTATTTCTGGTTCTTACCTGGTTCGACACCCTCAGCACTTTATTAATATCTCCCTTGTTTATGCCCGTCATCCACTTATACACTTCAATGATATCTCCCCTCATTCTACGCCTCTCCAGAGAGTGGAGATTTAAGGCTTTAAGTCTATCTTCATACGGGAGGTTCCTTACACAGTAAATCATTTTAGTCATTCTTCTCTGTATGTTCTCTAATGAGTCTATATCCATCCTGTAGTAAGGGGACCAAAACTGAGCAGCATAATCTAAATGAGGCCTCACTAGTGATGTATAGAGCTGTAAAATAACTTTTGGACTTCTGTTACTTATACTTCTTGAGATAAATCCAAGTAATCTGTTGGCCTTGTTGCGCACACTAAGGCACTGCTGTCTTGGCTTTAGATTTCTGTTTACCATGACTCCCAACTCTTTTTCACATTCTGTATTATCAAGCTCTACTTCACCTAGATTATAACTTCGAGGGTTATTTTCATTACCAAGGGCTAGTACCTTACACTTATCCACATTGAACTTCATCTGCCATCTTTCAGACCAAGACATTAATTTGTCCAAATCCTCCTGAAGTTCATTGCTATTCTCCTCAGAGTGAATTATACGGCCTATCTTTGTATCATCAGCAAACTTACTCATGTCACTCGTAATCCCTTCATCAAGGTCATTAATGTAAATTATGAACAAGAGAGGGCCTAAAACTGATCCTTGTGGAACGCCACTAGTGACTAATCCCCATTCAGATTTCACTCCATTAATGGTAACTCTCTGCTTTCTATTGGTAAGCCATGCCTCTATCCATGCTAGAACTTTACCTCCTATACCATGAGCTGCCACTTTTCTTAAGAGTCTCTTGTGAGGTACTCTATCGAAGGCTTTACTAAAATCCAAATAAACAATATCATATTCCTTATCACTGTCAACTGCCTCAAATGTTCTATTGAAGAACGTCAGTAAGTTTGTCAGGCAGGAACGACCTCTCGTGAATCCATGCTGAGATTCATTTATCAAGTTATGCTCTTCAAGGTGACTTCTGATAATGTCAGCTATAATTGATTCTAATAACTTGCCCACTATAGATGTCAGGCTTATTGGACGGTAATTTGAAGGAGTGGACTTATCCCCTGATTTGAATATAGGAACCACATTAGCCATCTTCCACAACTCTGGCACAACACCAGTAAGGATGGACGCATTAAACACACTCGTTAATGGCTGACTAAGCTCCATCTTGCATTCCTTAAGTACCCTGGAAAACAGCTCATCGGGTCCCGGGGACTTATTTTGCTTCAGTTTGTCTATCTGTTTAATAACCATGTCCCTCGTGACAGTAATATTAGTTAATTTAAATTCATCAGGAACTAAATAATTGTTAATTACTGGAATCTCATTTACATCTTCCTGTGTAAAAACTGACAAAAAATAGTCATTAAATAAGGAACACATTTCCAGTTCATTATCCGTCAGCTGTCCATTCCCAATTTTCAGAGGTCCTACTTTTTCCTTCACCTTCGTCCTATACACTTGAAAGAACCCCTTTGGATTAGTCTTTGATTCATTAGCAACTCTAATTTCATAGTCACGTTTAGCCTTTCTAATCCCCTTTTTTACTTCTCTTTTAAGCTGAACATATTGGTCAGTAAGGTTAACCTCTCCTCTTCTGATGCGCCTATAAATTCCCCTTTTCTCCCCTAATAGATGCTTTAGCCTCCTGTTAACCCATTTGGGATCGTTATTATTAGACCTAATTTCTCTCTGGGGAATGTATATACTCTGGGCACGGTGTACATTATTAAGAAAACAATCATAAAAGCAGATCCCTTCATAATCATAAGTATGATCATCGTCAATAAAATCATAAGCTAGATAGCCCCAATCAAGATTAGACAGGTGTTCCCTAAGTCCATTATAATCGGCAGAACGAAAATCAGGGATTTTTACTGAATTATTATTCTTGCATTCCCAGTTAATGCTAAAAGTGATGGATTTGTGATCACTTGCGCCAAGCTCTTCAGTGATCCCCAGATTATTTACGAGTGTTTCCTTATTTGACAACACTAGGTCTAGCAAATTATTACCCCTGGTAGGCTCTGTTACGAACTGCTTCAGAAAACAGTCCTGAACTGTTTCCATAAAGTCACTGGACTCTAGATTACCTGCCAAAGAATTCCAGTCAATTTGACTAAAGTTAAAGTCCCCTACTATGACTAGGTTATTGTGTCTAGAAGCCCTAACAATTTCGTCCCAAAGAAGTCTCCCTATATCGTGATCCAAGCCTGGAGGTCTGTATATTGCACCTAGAATTAGCTTTTCTTGACCCTCTACAAACTCTACCCAAACAGATTCTGTTACTGTTCCATCTATTTTTATACCTGTTTTTATGCAACAATTAATATTTTCTCGAACATATAATGCAACTCCTCCCCCCTTCCCATTACATCTATCCACATTGAACAACTTAAACCCTTGAATATTACACTCAGCAATCATATCCCGATTCTTTAAATCATACCAAAGCCAGTCCGTGGAGGGGGAGTACTTGTGTACGTCAAGTCGGTCGAGGCGGGAGTGAGAGAGGGTGGACTGTGCGTCCCACCGACCTAGGTAGGCCTACAGAGGGCAGCACTGAATGCCGCGAAATATGAACTAGTCAGAGCAGACGGCTAGGCTGTGTGCTCTGACAGTACAGGCTGTCTACATTTGCTCGGCCACGCACCTCGCGTCGTCCCGACGCGACAATACTGGTGGGCCCATAGGTATAAAGGAATTACACTAGCTGCCCCAGAGAGGGACTGGCTTTCGCTCACTAGTAAATAAAAAATGGACAAAAAAAATGCAACAGGCAAAAAAAAAAACTCTCCCATCCAGGGGAAGAGAAAACTGGTTTGCCCGCGCTGTTTCATCGAGTAGAGAGCCCGGAGACGTCAGCACTGGAACTAAAATCTTCTATATACAGGTTGTCCGCAGGGCTGAACATCAGTTGACCGCTCGTCTACTAACGTTGTTGCACGCTCACATCTGCAAACAATGACTGACAGTAGCATTTCCTAAGGTGTGACATGTAACTCAGAGGGCAGCACTGCCCTGACCGTAATACAGGCTTTTTTCTTTAGTTAAAAAAAACACTGGTGCACATACATACAATAATACTATATCCATGGAATTCATTACACTCTGGGTACCCTTCTAAAAGTATTTCCATAATTACATGATGTTGTCCACCCTGACTCTATTATCGACTAGCTATACAATGTGTGTGCATTTATACCCATTTCTGCAAGCAAACAATTAGCATAACTAGCGTAGGAGTCGGACAAGTCAGTAGGTACGTCAATGTCACAGAAATGTACTGTTGTCCTGGGTCGCAGGCCATAAGTATGGAGCCTTACTGGGCCGTCTTCCATACCAGTAGTAGTGGGAGAAGGGATAGACGGTTTGTCCCTAACATTAGTCTGATCGTGGCGTTGCAACGCACGCGCCTCCAGCTCTACTTCGGCCTGCATATGGTCCACATACTTCATGTGATCAAGGTGGGCTTCCTTGATAGTTCCCGTAGCAATCTCCCTCACACCTCGAACTTATTGCCACGGAGCTGTCGTAGGACACGGTAAGGACCCACAAACTTTGGGACAAGTTTGTGCATACCTGGGGTCTGCACTGGGTTGAGCAACATAACTTTGCAACCTGGTTCCACTTTGCTTTCCTTGGCGCGGGCATTACGCTCTGACGTGAACCTATCAGTAGCTTTCATAAGGTTCTCTCGTACCCGCTGGAAGACAAGCTGCGTTGTCCTCATCTTTACTACACTGGGGTTATCAGTATCGTAAGTAGGTCTAGGTGGAGTAAACAGAATTTCATATGGTAAGCGCTTGTCATAGCCATACAAAGCAAAATGAGGTGTCTCACCGATCGAGCTGTTGAGGGAGGAATTTAATGTACACTGAACATCTGGGATAGCCTCATCCCATGTAGTACAACTTGGGTTAACGGTTACTCTGAGCACCTCCAGGACTTTGCGATTTGTACGTTCAGCAAGACCATTACTCGCAGGGTGGCGTGGAGCTACTGGCGCTTGATGAATGTTGAATCTGGAGCAAAGATCCTGCATTATGCCATTTATAAACTCAGACCCATTGTCTGACAGAAGGACACGTGGGCAAGTATGACGAAGAACAACATGCTCACGGAAAGCACTAGCGACCGTTTCCGCGGTTTTATCAGGGATGGGTACTAATTCACTGTACCGCGTCAAGTTATCTACCATTACAAGCAGGTGCTTATTTCCCTTCTCCGAGGTCGAGAAGTTCGTCAACAGGTCGACAGAAGTTCTCTCCCAGGGCTCCTTTGTAATGGGATACTTTAGAATGGGGTTAGGACCTGTAATGGTACCCTTGTGCTGTAGGCAGACAACACACTGGTGTACATGCTTGGCAATGTCCGATGCCATCTTAGGCCAGAAATATTTCATTCGTGCCTGTTTGATACTGCGGTCCTTCCCGGGGTGCGCTACACCTGGGACATTGTGGATCAACCTAAGAGTAGCTGGTATCATGGACTCTGGTATCACCAGTTGGTATACGGTTCTGCCGGGGTCCACCAGCTGTGCAACACGGCACAGTACTCCTTGGTTGACCACTAAATCCTTCAGTGGAACGGGAGACTTGACCTGTAAGTCAACGTCCTCCTTGGTAAGGAAACGAAGGACTGGAGACCACACAGGGTCCTGTCGTTGGGCTCTCTCGAGATCCTCAACAGAGAACGAATTGCCGACACTCACGAATGCTATATGTCTCGACAGGGCATCAGCTACAACATTTTGCTTACCTGGGACATAGCAAATTTCAGGGTTGTAGTCATTGAACGTGAGCGACCACCGAGCATGCTTTCCCGAGAGGTTCTTATTTGCAAAAAGGGCCAATAAGGGTAAATGATCTGTATAAATCTTGATAGGATAATGATAGATGATATCCCGAAAATGACTCAGGGCCCATACAATGGCTAAAGCTTCTAGCTCTGTCACTGAATAATTGACTTCCGCTTTAGTAAGAACACGGCTAGCATAGGCAATAGGCTGTTGCTTACCATTAGATTCCTGTGACAAGACTGCACCGATGCCAACTTTGCTGGCATCAGTCGTCAAGGTAAATGCCTTGGTGAAATCAGGGAATCTAAGGGTTGGGGCTGATGTTAACTTGTTCTTAAGAATGACAAAAGCTCGTTCCTGATCGCACGTCCACTCAAAAGGGGCATCCTTCTTGAGTAAGCGTGTCAGGGGTGCAGCAATGGTGGAGAAACCTGCGATAAAGGTGCGGTAGAAACCCGCCAGGCCTATGAAGGACCGGACTGCATCCGCCGTCATGGGTCTGGGGAATTTCTGCACGGCCGAGATTTTAGACTCGTCCGTCTTTATGCCATTCTGAGTTACTACGTGACCCAGAAATTTTATTTCCTTCCGGAGGAAATGACATTTGGAGAGCTTTACCTTAAGATTTGCCTGAGCTAGCCTGTCCAATACCCTGTCAAGTTTCTCAAGATGTGACGGGACATCTTGCGACATGACTATGAGATCATCCAGGTAGACCATGAGCGTGCCACCTAGGAGGGTACGGAAAATTGTCGTCATCAAACGACTAAACGTGATTGGGCTTCCGCGCAAGCCGAAGGGCATCCTCCTGAACTGGTAATGACCAGTTGGAGTAGAGAAAGCTGTCAACTCTCTACTCTCATCATCGAGGGGGATCTGCCAGAACCCTTGAAGAAGATCAAGAGTTGAAAAGACCTTATTATCGCCGATGTTCTGCAACAGGTCGTTCAGAACTGGCAATGGAAAACGGTCTGGGATGGTACATGCATTCAGTTTCCTGTAATCGATAACAGGGCGCCAGGTTCCGTCTTTCTTGGGAACCAGAATAAGGGGAGCATTCCACGGGGAAGTGGACTCCTCAATAACTCCATCACGGAGCATCCGTGTAATGAGTTCTTCGGCGAAGACTCTTTGCGCATGTGGCAGGCGATACGCAGGTACATAAATGGGTTTAGTACCTTTGTCAAGTGGAATACGGTGAGAGATCAGTGGGGTCAAACCCATCGACTCACCATCTAGTGCAACTGCAGAACGTGCACGATTGAGAACCTGGAGAAGTTTTGGGACCTCTTCAGGATAGTCTGTCAAAGCTAGATCATCTTCCTGCACTGGCCGGGTGTTGGAAGAGTCAGCAGCAGACTCGCCTGGGAGAACTGCACTCACAAGGAAGTCAGCTGGGGCTTCACCCTCCACTCTCACCGGGAGAGGGAATCTGACAAGGTCGACAAGTGAGGTATTCTTCCGCAGGGGAAATTCTCGACTATGCATGTTGACAACAAGGACTTGCAACTTACCACGTTGCACTGTGTGCAAGGATGGTTCAAGGGAGAGGCCCTTGACTCGGCATGTGTCGTTGTCAACCAGCACATGGTCTCCTTCAAAAGCTCTGCTCACGTACACCGTAACAGGAGTGAGCGAGTTAGCTGACAAAGTGACGTCATACTTTGTACAAGCAGTAACTCTGCTCGCTGATGCCATGACACGAGTCAGACAGTCGCCTGCCGACAGGGATACTGCGGCTTGACAACTGCTGGTCTCTACAACAGCGTCAGAGTTAGAGTGAAGGTTAGACTGGGCGTCCCCAGACTGGGTTTCACTGGTAACTATGCGCTGATGGCCAGGAGGTGATGGGCAACGAGCTCTACTACGAGGTCGATCAGGACGAGAGACCGACCCCGGGGAGAATGTGCTATGGAAACCACCGGTTTCCAACGATTCTAGGCACTGTGCATACTCTGAGACAGAGTAGCACGTAGTGGATCCTAAGCGCACGCCCCAGAAGGGCACATCCACTCCGTTGAATTCCGCTTTCCACTCAGCTGGATCTAAACGGATCCTAAGATCTGCCATGGTTTTGAACCCTATGAGCAGGTCACCATGGAAAACAATACCATCTACGACTAAGAATTTTGCGGACAGCTTGTGACCCTGGACCACAAATTCTAGCGTTGTGCGACCGCGAACCGTCAGCGGTTTACCTGAGACTCCTCTCAAGGTCTGAATGGCAGACGGCTCTGTCAACATGGCCGCGTGAAGGCCAATGTCTCGGAAAAAAGTGGAGCGGACAATGTTAACCACCGAACCTGTGTCTAGGAAAAGCTGAACAGGCTTATTGTGGACAGTGGACTCGATGAGCGGTCCACATGGGTTGTCATACCGAACATGAAGGCATGACAGGCCGACGAGATCCCCGGAGTCACAGCTGCTCGAGGCTCGACACTTGTTGACGAGGCTCGACCTGGAAGGTACGGTACGAGTCTCGGCAACAACGTCAAGACACTTCTTCTTCTTCTTCTAATGACCAGAGCTTTGGTAAGATGGGGAAGGAAGAAGGATGGGTAAGGATGGAAATATTGGAAGAGGGTTGGAGGGGGGGGAGAGGTAGGATATAAAAGGTAAGTGGCCCAACCACTTTGGTGTAATTTAAAAAGTGTATTTGAACTGAGAAGATTATTTTTTAAGAGGTATAATACTAACCCATCAGAGTCACATAAATATAATATGTATATAAGTACATGACTCTGAATTGGTTGTAATTATACAAGTTGCAATTTTTTTTTTTTTTTTATTTTTTTTTTTTTTTTTTTTTTTTTTTTTTTTTTTTTTTTTTTTTCGCGATTGCACAACGGATATTCATACGACAGGAAAGGCAATATTTTCTGGCCAGTTTATGAGCTCGTGACAATAGCTTCTTAATGGTGGTGTCCAACAATAGTCAATAGCATAGTTTTACATTAGAAAGTTATTTAAGATGTCTCCCTAATTGGGGGCGATGGTTTTTTCAGTATACATAGAAGGGTTCTGGTAGTATCCAATCTTCTTCGTCAGGTAAGTTGCTCAAAATCATGGGTCGAGGGTAATCATCTTTATGAATAAAACGACGAACCCTCTGTGGGAGAGTCATTCTTTGAGTCCTGTGAGGTGGAGTATTAATGGTGTAATCGGTGGTATTTATCACTTGTATAGGATGTTCTCTATCTGGCATGTATAGTTCTTGCATTGTATAAAGTTGTTTCTTTTTTAGGGTGTCAAGGCGTACATTTATGGCAGTGATATCTTGTTGTGTATGTAAATCTGCCATTTTAACTCTGTCTCTCCTCCTGGTATTGGTAATAAATCGAAGAGCTCTATTCTGGACCCTTTGTAACCGTAGCATGTTGGTCTTTGTTGTTAATGATATTGGGACACAAGGGTATTCAAGTATAGGTCTTATTATCATTTTATACAGATGTTTTTTGACATGTTGAGGGGCTTGATTGAATCGAAAGAGTCTGCTAAGACCGGCTTTGGCTGTGTTGATCTTTTTAGTTACATGAGATGTTGAGTGGAGCAGCCTGTCTATTTCATATCCCAAGATCTTGTTAGGGTTTCTAATGGCTACAGGTGTACCTCTGATGGAGATACCCCCTTTATCTTCAATGGTTGATGCAAAACATCCTATCGTGCTAACAAGGACCTTGTCAGGATTAGTCGTAATTCTCCATTTCTTCTCCCAATTAGATGTTCGACGAAGTTCAATATTCATTTTTTCTATGACTCTCTCATACTTGTATTTTCCTGTTACTGGAGTTGATGAGACGACATGAATAACATCATCTGCAAACTGTGTCACAATTGTGTCATTAAACTCTGGTTGAGGAAGGTCATTCACATAAATGTTAAACAGAAGTGGACTGAGACAAGAACCTTGTGGGACACCAGCCGTCGGTATAAAAGGTTCTGTCGACTTGCCATGAAAGGTGGGAATGATTTTTCTTTGAGTTAAGAAATTATAAATTACTCTGAGAAAAGTCCAGTTATGGTCTGGTAGGTCAATGAGTTTGTATATAAGGCCATCATGCCATAAGCTATCAAAAGCTTTATGAACATCTCTGGTGGCAATTAAGGCAAGATTGCCCTGCTGTTTTAGACTTGCTACAGTGTCAAAAATAACATTTATTGCATGATTGGTACCTCTATGTGTTCTAAAGCCAAATTGTTTTTCAGTAAACAAGTGATTAAACTCCATATAGTAATTCAATCTGTTGGAAATGACTTTCTCAAGAACTTTTCCAGTGACTTCAAGTAAAGATATAGGTCTATAGTTCCCAGGTTGGTGGATGTCTTTATTGGGCTTAGCAAGAAAGATCATTCTAGTCAAGACACTCGGTTTCCTCACTGTCGGCAAGCGTATCACTGCCCAGGGCGCCGAATGCATTGCGGACAGGGACGGAATACAGCGACTCCGACAGGGTTACTATGTCTTTCGCTGGTTTTGCGGACGCGCCTCTTCCCCCGAACTAGTGGAAGGGCTTCTACGAGCATGTGCATTGCGCGATGACTGCCTGCTCCACTCAGCTGTCAGCATACTTCGCAGCTTGTTACACTCATGGGAGGTATGACTGGAAGTATTGTGGTAAACACAGATTCCCTCGTGAGACTGGGCATGGGGACGGTGACGGTTACCTTGATACTGAGCGTGGGGACTGTGACGGTTACTTTGCGGGGACTTAAGTTTGTAACACTCAGATCGGTAGTGCCCACGTTTGCCACAGTTGAAACAAGTCACTACACGCTTAGCGGGTGAGGTTGGGGGTGGTGTCTGCTGGCGACGTTTCGCCCTGGTCCAGGAAGTCGATGACTGCCTTTTTGTATAAGACCGACTGTTGTTACTGTGGTCGCTATTTTTACTTAGGCGCGTATTAGTGGGACTGGGGTTAGAAACTTTGTAAGCTGGCTGTCTGACAGCAGCAGCAAAAGTGACTTCCGGCTGCGACCGCGGGGTCACTGTGGACGGCGCTGGAAGGATGGGTAGGGGATCATCCGCAAAGCGGCAAACCTTGCCTTGCTCGGAAGGCGGCTTGAGCGAGTCGATGGCGTCATATGCACCCAGGACGTCGTGCTGAGGGCCGAGTCCTAGCGCATCAATGGCAGCCCAGAGGTTAGGGGCGGAATCCCTCCGCATGATGCCGACAGCCAGCATGGGGATGATGTCTTTAATAGCAATACGGCCATCACCATCCGCCCACTTAGTGGAGTTGACGGCTTCAGTAAAGTCCGTGGCGGCTTGCTCGAAACGGCAAACGCAAGCCAGGGGGCTTTCGTGCCGGTATTGACATTCGGCCAAGACGCTGGTAACGATGTCAATGTAATGGCGTTGGCGACTACGCCGAAAATAACGCCTAAATTCCTCCTTAAGTTCACCCCAAGACTGAATCTTACAAACGCGCTTGAGCTGCACAAAGGCACCTATATCACCCTGGGTGAGATCCACTGCTGCAACAGCAGCACGAATGTACTGTGTATCCATTGGGCTATCAAATAGAGCCTGAACAGTCGCCTCGACTGACTGCAGCCATGGCTCTAAACTATTTGCACGACCGTCAAAAATAAGGGTCAGGTATTGACGATGAGCCGGCCCACTGGTGGTCGAGGCTTGAGCCACAAGTTGACCAACTGTCGCTGGGGCTTCGATGCCCTGCCGCGTGTTCACGCTTGCTGCGGCACCATTGCTGGCACCAACAGGATCTGGACTAACGGCATGGCCACTGCGTGTCTTAGTCATGACGTCAATTGTTGAAATGCAAGTAGGTCACGAAGATGGTAAACAGGTCAGAGCAAGAAATGGTATGCACTGGCTACAATTCAAAACAGAGTCAAAGAGAACTCAGCACCACAGTACTAGGTAAACTGCTTAGTGATAGAAATAATTTGAGCAAAACAATAAAAAGGGAAATAGTGATACACTCTGAACACAAAATAAGAGATGTATGCAAGTGAATGTGCTACAGGGAAGTGCACAAAATGAAACTAAGGATAGTCAATAATTTCACCAGGAATCTGGCAACAAAATTTATGAAAAGGAGTTGAACTGTAAACACTGGTAGCAAAAATTGCACAAAATTAAAATAAATCAGGTACTACACAACACTAAACTGTGCTGCAACACAGTTTAAAAAGATTGCGGGTGCTAGCAGTTGCAAATTGAAATGCAAAAAGAAAGGGGTAATTCACTTGCACAAGGGAAGTTGGCACAAAAAGATATCAGAGCATGGAATAGTGCCAAAACTCACAGAAAAAAAAAACACTGTCCAGAATTGCTATATTGCACACAAAATAAAATTAATAAAAATGCAAATTATTAAATTCAAGAATATGGCAAAGGTTAACTGGTGTTAGCAGGGTGTACACTGGCAAAAAGAAAAAAATTTGCACAATCTCAAGGTCAAAACTAATTAACTTCACAAGGAATTTTGGTAATTAATGGTAAATAAGCAGGTTCCCAAAAATACACTCAATGACTTGGGTATATAAAATAGCAAAATGCAATGCACATAGGTGAATATTCACTGATAAAACATAGAATATATGTAGAGCAAATAAATGGGGGAACAGAAAAAAAAATTTAATGGGCTAGGCACAGATTGTATGACTGCAGGTAGAATATACTAATACTTAAGTACTTGAAGATTACACTTATTAAAAGAAAAAGAAAACTAACAAACAAAACAGTGCAAGGGTGTCAACAATCTGTGGCTAACTTGCAGGTGCAACTAAAAAAAATAACAGCACACAGGAATTACATGAAAACTGTATGTGAGAGGTAAATTGTATAAATGGTTAACACTGAACAATTTAAATCAATAACTGAGGTGCAAGAAGCAGAATAAAAAAACTGGAATTTAAAATGTAGGAGTGCAAAAATAAATTCACAAAATTTAAGCTGTAGGTAAGTGGCAAAATGTGCACTGATGACACTGAACAATTTACTGAAGTATGGCTTCAGTAACTAACTGTATTGGTGCAGGACAGTTAAATAATGTCACAAAATATTAGGAAATGCTAGGTAAGTCACTGTTTACTTAACTTTGAGTGCAGATGGACGAAGGTACGGCAGGTCCTGGAACTTTCAGTGACGCTCTAGTAACACTACACGCCTCGTAGTATTTGTATACTGCTATGGGGCTTCAATGTCGTAGAAAAACTTATCAGAAAGGACTTGGGAAGAACAGGAAAGACCGGGGTTACTCTGTGGAGGTATAAGATATTAGGAGACGTGGATACCCGGCGTGAACCACAGCTGGTGTTGGTTGTTTACACTGGCAAGCGTGTCTGGGCGCGCTAACTGACTGCGGCTTCAGCACACGGAGAACAAAACATTTACTGCACTACTCGAACGTGCTAAAAACAAGCTTAAGTGAAACTTTGAACTGGGACGAGTAAGTTTTACTGTAACAAATCACTGGGGAAAACAGAACTGGTGATGAACTGGGAATAAAACAGCAAGGGAAAGGGAAAAAAAAAATTTAAACTGGGCAACACAAAAAAAAACTGCACTGGCTGGAGATACGTAGGCGCTGAGTAGTTGTAGACACTATGATGAGTCACGAGCTGCTGTAGACGCTGAACTTTGCTGGCTTAGGGGCTAAGCCAACTGGGTTCCCACGTGGCTAAGCCAGGTAGAACTTCTTGGAGGAAACTGGGAAGAACACAACACACATGGACGGCGAGAAGGACGTCTTTGCATAGCAGATAAGGCTGTATAGAGGGCTGGTGTGTTTACACGCTGATTAGGGTATAAACCAACCCCAGAGCTGCCTCGTGGTCACTCGTGGAGCCACACGAAGCCAACACCCTAAACGACCTCACCTCTACTTCTTGTAGCTGAGAAGGGCGTAGGGACGCTGTAGGAGACAGGAGAATGGTGCTGGAGAGTGTTGAAGGGCTGTAGAGAGGGTGATGAGGTGAACACGTGACTGCTAAGGCTGGAGATGACGCCGTGATGCCTATGTCCAGATTTTGTGGGAAAAATCCAGGACGAAGATCTATCTCAGGTCCCGTCAAGACGCTGGGAGTAGCAGATAACTCTTTAGGCTAGCAGGTGCGTTGGATGACGACGGATGATGTTGACTGGTGTCGACCGATCCCCTCCACCCTGAAGAGGCTCACAATGCCGCTGACTCCGCTGTCACCACTGTTATTACTGTTCTTGCTGTTGAACAGCGGTTTAGTGCCGATGAAGGTAGCGTAGGTAGCAATGATACGGCCGTGGACTAGGTTGGCTTTAATCGGGTAGGAGTGAGTACACAACGGGCAGTGTGGAGGGGGAGTACTTGTGTACGTCAAGTCGGTCGAGGCGGGAGTGAGAGAGGGTGGACTGTGCGTCCCACCGACCTAGGTAGGCCTACAGAGGGCAGCACTGAATGCCGCGAAATATGAACTAGTCAGAGCAGACGGCTAGGCTGTGTGCTCTGACAGTACAGGCTGTCTACACAAGTTTCAGTTAATGCAATGATATCAAAGTTCTCAGCACATGCTACCAAACGTAGTTCATTAATTTTATTTCTTGCACTTCGACTGCTAGCATAAAATACCATCATATGTTTTTTCTTCTGCACATTTTTCCTATTCATCTTTGTTTTTACACAATTTCTGAAATTATCATTACACAGAGTTACTCCAAAACAGTTACTATTAAGATTCTTAATATCAGAGCATAAGTCAATATATTCATACTCATTATTTATCATTTCTAAACCCATACCTCTAACTAATCCTAGTTTAAAGTCCTAGTAACCCCCTCAACTGAGCTAGCAAGAAAACCCACACCTGCCCTGGATAAGTGAACCCCATCCCTGGCATACATGTCATTTCGGCCATAGAAGTTGTCCCAGTTGTCAATGAATGGTACTGCATTATCCTTACAGTAATTATCCAGCCAACAGTTAATACCAATTGCTCTGGACAACCATTCATTACCAACACCTCTTCTTGGCAAAATGCCACATATAACAGGGCGCACCCCTTCTTCCTAATTATGTCTATAGCTGTCCTGAACTTTCTAACTAAATCCTCACTTCTACGCTTGCCTACATCATTGCCTCCAGCACTGAGGCAAATAATAGGGTTGATCCCATTACCGTTCATGATGTTGTCAAGACGGCTAACAATGTCCTCCATCCCAGCCCCAGGAAAGCAAACCCTCTGTCTCCTACTCCTGTCCTTCAATCAGAACGCCCTATCCATATATCTAACCTGGCTATCCCCAACAACAACAATATTTTTACCTTCCTTGTTGTCGTTTGTAGTGGCGTTCCCAGTTGTCGACTCACATTCGTCGGGTAGCACCGAGAATGCATTGGAGGTTTCCACAACAGTTTCCACAGCAGTCTCTTTCTTCTTCGTCGTCTCTACCTTTCCATTCGTCTTCTTGATCTTCAATTTCGTCTCATGCTGTCCAGCCACTGTCCAAGTTCCCTTCTTGACCTGAGGACTCGAAACAGGAGGACTACTTCGAATCCTCTTGTTTTCCTCAGTCAATCACCGTATCTCCATCATCGCTACCCTCAATTCTTCCTTAAGCTGCTGGTAAAGTTGCTCGATTGAGGGCATCTTGGTTCAGTCCACGAGGAGTACACAAGACACTTCTTCACAGAGTTAAGTACAGGTCACCACTGAGTTATGTACAGGTCACCACTGAGTTAAGTACAGGTCACCACTGAGTTAAGTACAGGTCACCACTGAGTTAAGCACAGGTCACCACTGAGTTAAGTACAGGTCACCACTGAGTAAAGTATAGGTCACCACTAAGTTAAGTACAGGTCACCACTGACACTAACAATATTCCAGTAATTAATTTTTATAGTGGGCCAGAAGAAGATAAATTATGAAACATCACAGTCACTAGTGAAATAGTTGTGAAGCAGATAGACAGACTGAAGCAAAATAAGTCACCAGGTCCTGATGAGGATTTTTCAAGGGTTCTTAAGGAATGCAAAATGGAACTTTGTGAACCATTAACTAATATTTTTAATTTATCTCTTCAAACAGGTGTATTGTCTGATATGTGGAAGATGGCTAATGTAATTCCTATTTTTAAAACAGGGGACAAGTCGTTACCCTCAAATTACCGCCCAGTAAGCCTGACCTCAACTGTAGGCAAATTACTAGAGTCAGTTATAGCTGAGATTATAAGAAGTCATCTCGATAAGCATAGCTTGATTAATGATATTCAGCATGGATTCACAAGAGGCCAGTCTTGTCTAACTAATTTATTAACTTTCTTAAGTAAAGCTTTTGAGGCTGTTGACCACGATAAAGAATTTGATATTATTTACTTAGATTTTAGTAAGGCTTTTGATAGAGTTCCGCACCAAAGACTGTTAAAGAAAGTGGCAGCTCATGACATTGGGGGAAAAGTGCTCTCGTGGATCGAGTCATGGCTCACAGACAGGAAGCAGAAAGTGTCCATAAATGGGGTTAAATCTGAGTGGGGATCAGTAACAAGTGGCATTCCACAGGGATCAGTCTTGGGCCTGTTGTTGTTTATAATATATATCAATGATCTTGATGAGGGAATTACTAGTGAGCAAATTCGCCGATGACACAAAGATAGGTAGGATAATTGATTCAAACGTAGATGTTAGGGAACTTCAGGAGGATTTAAACAAACTCTATTATTGGTCAGAAAAGTGGCAAATGCAGTTCAATGTAGATAAATGCAAGGTTCTGAAGCTCGGGAGTGTCCATAACCCTAGCACTTATAAGTTAAATGATGTAGAACTTAGCCATACAGATTGCGAAAAGGACTTGGTGAGCAGCAACCTCAAACCAAGACAGCAATGCCTAAGCGTAGGTAATAAGGCAAATAAATTACTGGGATTTATATCAAGAAGTGTAAGCAACAGAAGTCCAGAGTTCATACTGCAGCTTTATACATCATTAGTAAGGCCTCACCTAGATTATGCAGAATGGACATAAATTCGTTAGAAAACATTCAGTGTATGAAGATTAAATTAATACATATTAAATTAATACAATATTAATACATATCCATACTCATTATTTATCATTTCTAAACCCATACCTCTAACTAATCCTAGTTTAAAGTCCTAGTAACCCCCTCAACTGAGCTAGCAAGAAAACCCACACCTGCCCTGGATAAGTGAACCCCGTCCCTGTCATACATGTCATTTCGGCCATAGAAATTGTCCCAGTTGTCAATGAATGGTACTGCATTATCCTTACAGTAATTATCCAGCCAACAGTTAATACCAATTGCTCTGGACAACCAATCATTACCAACACCTCTTCTTGGCAAAATGCCACATATAACAGGGCGCCCCCCCTTCTTCCTAATTATATCTATAGCTGTCCTGAACTTTCTAACTAAATCCTCACTTCTACGCTTGCTTACATCATTGCCTCCAGCACTGAGGCAAATAATAGAGTTGATCCCATTACCATTCATGATGTTGTCCTCCATCCCAGCCCCAGGAAAGTAAACCCTCTGTCTCCTACTCCTGTCCTTCAATCAGAACGCCCTATCCATATATCTAACCTGGCTATCCCCAACAACAACAATATTTTTACCTTCCTTGTTGTCGTTTGTAGTGGCATTCCCAGTAGTCGACTCACATTCGTCGGGTAGCACCGAGAATGCATTGGATGTTTCCACAACAGTTTCCACAGCAGTCTCTTTCTTCTTCGTCGTCTCTACCTTTCCATTCGTCTTCTTGATCTTCAATTTCGTCTCATGTTGTCCAGCCACTGTCCATGTTCCCTTCTTGACCTGAGGACTCGAAACAGGAGGACTACTTCGAATCCTCTTGTTTTCCTCAGTCAATCGCCGTATCTCCATCTTCGCTACCCTCAATTCTTCCTTAAGCTGCTGGTAAAGTTGCTCGATTGAGGGCATCTTGGTTCAGTCCACGGGGAGCACACAAGACACTTCTTCACAGAGTTAAATACAGGTCACCACTGAGTTATGTACAGGTCACCACTGAGTTAAGTACAGGTCACCACTGAATTAAGTACAGGTCACCACTGAGTTAAGCACAGGTCACCACTGAGTTAAGTACAGGTCACAACTGAGTAAAGTATAGGTCACCACTGAGTTAAGTACAGGTCACCACTGATACTAACAATATTCCAGTAATTAATTTTTATAGTGGGCCAGAAGAAGATAAATTATATAACATCACAGTCACTAGTGAAATAGTTGTGAAGCAGATAGACAGACTGAAGCAAAATAAGTCACCAGGTCCTGATGAGGTTTTTTCAAGGGTTCTTAAGGAATGCAAAATGGAACTTTGTGAACCATTAACTAATATTTTTAATTTATCTCTTCAAACAGGTGTATTGTCTGATATGTGGAAGATGGCTAATGTAATTCCTATTTTTAAAACAGGGGACAAGTCGTTACCCTCAAATTACCGCCCAGTAAGCCTGACCTCAACTGTAGGCAAATTACTAGAGTCAATTATAGCTGAGATTATAAGAAGTCATCTCGATAAGCATAGCTTGATTAATGATATTCAGCATGGATTCACAAGAGGCCAGTCTTGTCTAACTAATTTATTAACTTTCTTAAGTAAAGCTTTTGAGGCTGTTGACCACGATAAAGAATTTGATATTATTTACTTAGATTTTAGTAAGGCTTTTGATAGAGTTCCGCACCAAAGACTGTTAAAGAAAGTGGCAGCTCATGACATTGGGGGAAAAGTGCTCTCGTGGATCGAGTCATGGCTCACAGACAGGAGGCAGAAAGTGTCCATAAATGGGGTTGAATCTGAGTGGGGATCAGTAACAAGTGGCGTTCCACAGGGATCAGTCTTGGGCCTGTTGTTGTTTATAATATATATCAATGATCTTGATGAGGGAATTACTAGTGAGCAAATTCGCCGATGACACAAAGATAGGTAGGATAATTGATTCAAACGTAGATGTTAGGGAACTTCAGGAGGATTTAAACAAACTCTATTATTGGTCAGAAAAGTGGCAAATGCAGTTCAATGTAGACAAATGCAAGGTTCTGAAGCTCAGGAGTGTCCATAACCCAAGTACTTATAAGTTAAATGATGTAGAACTTAGCCATACAGATTGCGAAAAGGACTTGGTGAGCAGCAACCTCAAACCAAGACAGCAATGCCTAAGCGTAGGTAATAAGGCAAATAGATTACTGGGATTTATATCAAGAAGTGTAAGCAACAGAAGTCCAGAGTTCATACTGCAGCTTTATACATCATTAGTAAGGCCTCACCTAGATTATGCAGAATGGACATAAATTCGTTAGAAAACATTCAGTGTATGAAGATTAAATTAATACATATTAAATTAATACAATATTAATACATATCCATACTCATTATTTATCATTTCTAAACCCATACCTCTAACTAATCCTAGTTTAAAGTCCTAGTAACCCCCTCAACTGAGCTAGCAAGAAAACCCACACCTGCCCTGGATAAGTGAACCCCGTCCCTGTCATACATGTCATTTCGGCCATAGAAATTGTCCCAGTTGTCAATGAATGGTACTGCATTATCCTTACAGTAATTATCCAGCCAACAGTTAATACCAATTGCTCTGGACAACCAATCATTACCAACACCTCTTCTTGGCAAAATGCGACATATAACAGGGCGCCCCCCCTTCTTCCTAATTATGTCTATAGCTGTCCTGAACTTTCTAACTAAATCCTCACTTCTACGCTTGCTTACATCATTGCCTCCAGCACTGAGGCAAATAATAGGGTTGATCCCATTACCGTTCATGATGTTGTCCTCCATCCCAGCCCCAGGAAAGTAAACCCTCTGTCTCCTACTCCTGTCCTTCAATCAGAACGCCCTATCCATATATCTAACCTGGCTATCCCCAACAACAACAATATTTTTACCTTCCTTGTTGTCGTTTGTAGTGGCATTCCCAGTAGTCGACTCACATTCGTCGGGTAGCACCGAGAATGCATTGGATGTTTCCACAACAGTTTCCACAGCAGTCTCTTTCTTCTTCGTCGTCTCTACCTTTCCATTCGTCTTCTTGATCTTCAATTTCGTCTCATGCTGTCCAGCCACTGTCCATGTTCCCTTCTTGACCTGAAGACTCGAAACAGGAGGACTACTTCGAATCCTCTTGTTTTCCTCAGTCAATCGCCGTATCTCCATCTTTGCTACCCTCAATTCTTCCTTAAGCTGCTGGTAAAGTTGCTCGATTGAGGGCATCTTGGTTCAGTCCACGGGGAGCACACAAGACACTTCTTCACAGAGTTAAATACAGGTCACCACTGAGTTATGTACAGGTCACCACTGAGTTAAGTACAGGTCACCACTGAATTAAGTACAGGTCACCACTGAGTTAAGCACAGGTCACCACTGAGTTAAGTACAGGTCACCACTGAGTAAAGTATAGGTCACCACTGAGTTAAGTACAGGTCACCACTAACACTAACAATATTCCAGTAATTAATTTTTTTAGTGGGCCAGAAGAAGATAAATTATGTAACATCACAGTCACTAGTGAAATAGTTGTGAAGCAGATAGACAGACTGAAGCAAAATAAGTCACCAGGTCCTCATGAGGTTTTTTCATGGGTTCTTAAGGAATGCAAAATGGAACTTTGTGAACCATTAACTAATATTTGAAGAAAGATTGAAGACTCTTAATTTACATTCACTTGTTAGACGAAGAATGAGGGGAGACCTGATCGAAGTGTATAAGTGGAAGATAGGTATTAATAAAGGGGATATTAATAAGGTCTTGAGAATATCTCTCCAAGAGAGAACCCTCAGTAATGGATTTAAATTAGATAAATTTAGATTTAGAAAGGACATAGGAAAGTATTGGTTTGGAAATAGGGTAGTTGATGAGTGGAACAGTCTATCTAGTTGGGTTATTGAGGCTAGGACTTTGGGTAGTTTCAAATTTAGGTTGGATAAATACATGAGTGAGAGGGGTTGGATTTGAGTGGGACTAGCACATCAGAGCTTATTTCTTGGGTAGCATTGAAAATTGGGTTGGGCAAATGTTTTGCTAGTGGGATGAATTGTAAACGACCTGCCCAGTATTGGCCAACAGGCCTGCTGCAGTGTTCCTCCTTTCTTATGTTCTTATATTCTTATGTGAAGGACCTGTCTAGTTGGGCCAGCAGACCTGCTGCAATGTTCTTTGTACAAGAATGGTATACAATTCCGACAAGATGAAACTAAGTCACATATGCATCATCTGGGTATCTTTATTGTAGACGTTTCGCCTTCCAGTGGCTTTATCAATACAAATTCCAGGACATAACTTGAAGACAGTAGAACTATATACAGAAAATGAGGTAATCAGTCCCTCAATCTTGGAGATGGTGCGAAGAGCACCTTAGTCGTGCAGATTCTGAAACAGAAGCAAGGAGCCTGGCGCTTTTATACTAACGACGGGTGGAAACGGGACGTGTAGCAGACGAGGGCATAGTCACTGGTAGGCGAGATTCCCTAGTGGAAGCAGGTCCTACCCAAAGAGATGGGTTAGTTGTAGTAGTTGTTGTCAAAGTCTTGAAGGCTATGTACATTTCCTCAGAATCAAGATTCCATGATGTTACAGTGTCTGACAAGTTGTACAAGAATGGCATATAATACCGACAAGATTGACGGACTGATTACCTCATTTTCTGTATATAGTTCTACTGTCTTCAAGTTATGTCCTGGAATTTGTATTGATAAAGCCACTGGATGGCGAAACGTCTACAATGAAGATACCCAGATGTTGCACATGTGTCTTAGTGTTCTCTTTATTATGAGTCACGCATCAAGTGTTGCTTTGTTGTGGGATCTGATAGTGAGGTGTGGGCCTGACCCTTAATATGACTTCCTTTGATGCATTACTTTTATTGTTCCTTGATGATGTGAGTAGTCACGAATGCGCTTGGAATTTCTCTATTCTTTCACAGTGGTTGTTTTGCATATCTCAAATCACCTGCTTGCTGTGATCTTATTGCATATATATATATATATATATATATATATATATATATATATATATATATATATATATATATATATATATATATATATATATATATATATATATATATATATATATATATATATATATATATATATATATATATATATATATATATATTATTGTGACCACGAACAGGTGGTATTTATAGATGAATGGTTCAGAGAACCGACATGTTGATAAATTAGACACATGTGCAACTCTTGGGTATCTTTGTGTTTGTGATGAATGGTTTGAAAAACCGACAAGTTGAATATTGAGACACTTATGCAGCATATGGGAATCTTTATTCAGGAAACGTTTCGCCACACAGTGGCTTCATCAGTCCAATACAAAGAGGAAGGCGTAAGGAGAGGAAGAGAATGAGGTAATCAGTCCCTCAACCTGGAGTCGATGTGTTCAGTCCATCAATCATTCTTCAACACTTGTTCAACCTTTGGACGAAGACCTACTTCGACTAGTGGATGGTACCACTATGACCCCGCCTCCACCTGCTTCACGTCACCTCACTACAGTATATAAGCCACGTCTACGGCCCTATGCTGTACATTCTACAAGATTGATGGACTGAACACATCGACTCCAGGTTGAGGGACTGATTACCTCATTCTCCTCCTCTCCTTACGCCTTCCTCTTTGTATTGGACTGATGAAGCCACTGTGTGGCGAAACGTTTCCTGAATAAAGATTCCCATATGCTGCATAAGTGTCTCAATATTCAACTTGGGTATCTTTATTGAGGAAACGTTTCGCCACACAGTGGCTTCATCAGTCCATACGTAGGAGAAACTTGAAGAACAGGAGAAGAATGAGGTAATCAGTCCCTCAACCTTGAGTCGATGTGTTCAGTCCATCAATCTTGAATAGAATACGGCATATCAGCGGAGAAGCAGCTTATAAACCGTATGGCAGGAGAGGTGCAGCAGTCATAGGTCGTGTCACATTTGTTCAATGTGGAAGTAGGTCGTGCCCAAGAATTAGGCAAGCGAAGAATTCCTAAGTATTAAGATCCCAAGAAGTTGCAGTGTCTGACAGATTTGTAGATGAATGGTTCAGAGAACCGACATGTTGATAAATTAGATACATGTGCAACTCTTGGGTATCTTTACCCAAGAGTCGCCACACAGTGGCTTCATCAGTCCATACGTAGGAGAAACTTGAAGAACAGGAGACTGCTGCACCTCTCCTG
This sequence comes from Cherax quadricarinatus, assembly GCF_038502225.1. Lineage (NCBI taxonomy): Eukaryota > Metazoa > Arthropoda > Malacostraca > Decapoda > Parastacidae > Cherax > Cherax quadricarinatus. Next base: position 63,349,881 of record NC_091294.1, on the reverse strand, counting down.
CCGTACGGTTTATAAGCTGCTTCTCCGCTGATATGCCGTATTCTATTCAAGATTGATGGACTGAACACATCGACTCAAGGTTGAGGGACTGATTACCTCATTCTTCTCCTGTTCTTCAAGTTTCTCCTACGTATGGACTGATGAAGCCACTGTGTGGCGAAACGTTTCCTCAATAAAGATACCCAAGAGTTGCACATGTGTCTAATTTATCAACATGTCGGTTCTCTGAACCATTCATCTACAAATCTGTCAGACACTGCAACTTCTTGGGATCTTAATACTTAGGAATTCTTCGCTTGCCTAATTCTTGGGCACGACCTACTTCCACATTGAACAAATGTGACACGACCTATGACTGCTGCACCTCTCCTGCCATACGGTTTATAAGCTGCTTCTCCGCTGATATGCCGTAGTCTATTCAAGATTGATGGACTGAACACATCGACTCAAGGTTGAGGGACTGATTACCTCATTCTTCTCCTGTTCTTCAAGTTTCTCCTACGTATGGACTGATGAAGCCACTGTGTGGCGAAACGTTTCCTCAATAAAGATACCCATACATGTGTCTAATTTATCAACAGGTGGTATTTAGCCAATAACAAACTGAGGCTAGCCGGGGGATCGAACCAGTGTTATTTTAGCCTGCCTCATGGGAAGAGCGAAAATTCACTTCGCCCCTAAACCACTGGGCCATACAATCCTACAAATAACATGAACCTAACCTACATTGTATTGTCCTGTTGTTTAGGGCGTCATGAATTTTTGCTCTTCCCACTAGGCGGGCTAAAACAACACGGGTTCAATCCCCCAATTAACCGCAGTTTGTTATTGATTAAATTCCATTTGTTCGTGGTTACAATAATGTATGTACTGCTTGTGGAGGTTAGTACACCGAACGGGGAGTAGAATGAAATTAGCTCCGAGACTACCTCACCATCGTATGTCCTCCCAACATAAAGCAAGCCTAGTTCTTTAGGCTTGCTTTATGTTGCGTGGACATTTGTATGGTCCAGTGGTTTAGGGTCCAGTGGATTGTATGGTCCAGTGGATTGTATGGTCCAGTGGATTGTATGGTCCAGTGGTTTAGGGTGTAGTGAATTTTCTCTGTTCCCATGAGGCGGGCTAAAACAGGACGGGTTCGCTCCCCTGGCTAGTCGTAGTTTATATATATATATATATATATATATATATATATATATATATATATATATATATATATATATATATATATATATATATATATATATATATATATATATATATATATATATATATATATATATATATATATATATATATATATATATATATATATATATATATCAAAGAAATCACGAATCAAGTGATTTCAAATCATTTACCAAACTGCGGCAGGCCAGGACTGGACCCTACGAACCTTGTACCGCCTCCAGAGACACCACAATGCACGCATCACCTTACCACTACGCCACTGATCCTACAAGAACCATGCACACAGCACGTGGCTATGTGTGTTTTGCCTTGGCCCGAGGACACTCACGGCAGTAGTATCTCAGGGATTAATTTCGGCCTCATCCTGTCTGAATACCCGCCTCAACAAGCAGTGTATATTGCAATGAAATCATGAAACAATTGATTTTAAATCATTTACCAAACTGGGGACAAAGAGCACATTGTATTCTTTTCTTTCATTATTTGCTAAGGTCACACAGAATAATAGCTATCCATGTCTACAGTATCTAACGAGAAACTTATTTTCTCAATCCATGTGACCTGTTATAAACGATTAGGAAAAGCTTGGGGCTGACATTTTATATCTTATAATTTCCTACTTGGCATCTCAGAAACCATCCTACCCCATATGGTAGAAGGGGAATGATGGAAGGGTGGGGTTAGCACCGACCACTAACCCAGTCTAAGGGTAACCGTGGCCGGTGACACCTACGCTACTCTGAGACCTCTCTCCCTGCTTTGGTTGCTTCCTTGCAACATTGCACAGCTCCTAATGACGCACTGAGAAGTGTGAAAGCACTTGAGCTAAGGATTTCCACCCCCATTGCTTGTCCTGCATAGTTAAGATTGCCCAACTGCGATTGTTTGCATATTATATATATATATATATATATATATATATATATATATATATATATATATATATATATATATATATATATATATATATATATATATATATATATATAGATATATATCATAAGATCACAGGAAATAGGTGCTATCACAATATGCAGAACAACCACTGCGAAAAAAACAGTGAACTTCTCAGTGCTTTCATGATTTCTCACATTAATAAGTAACTGTAAAAATAAAAGATTAGCAGAGTGCATGTAAGGGCGAGATTACACGTTGCGGTCAACACACAACACCTGACCAGTTCCTTTATGACGATGCGGGTGAGATGGTCAAAGACCAGTCAGACACAGCGTATATTTTACCAAAATTTTATGATGTTAACTTGTTGATTGTTTCTTAAATTCTTCCAAAACTGTTTTAATTATAAATGAGTCAAATATATTTAATCCTAAACCAATATTCATATTAAAACTACATTTTAAGAACCTTGAGTCTATTATAGTTCTCTCATTCTTGTCCATTCGAAAATCAGCTGGATAGTTCAAGTCTCTCACATAAATAAAGAAAGCACTAGAGTCTCGTCCAGTTCTAATGCTATATTTATATTGTCTTGCTGGTCCACCCATTTAAAAAATATGGTTATGATTTTAATTATTCATTCTAATAGTCAGGTGTTCAATTTTGGATGCTGTGGCTCAGGTCAGACGTAAAAGATGATTTTTAAAACAAGCCTTTGTGCGATTTTTTCATAATTTGCCATTGTTTGAAAATTAAAAAAAAACTATCTCAGTGAATTACATACGAACTTTAAAGAAAGATGATTTTTTTGCCCTATCGAGTCCCCTGGATATTTTTTATGTAGTAAGCATATCTCCTCAGTCTCTCGGAGTATACCTGAAGTCTTCTTGGAGGGAGTTCCGAGCGTTGACCCCCGCGGCCCTGCCCATGACTAGGCCTCACGGTGGATCAGTGTCTGATGAACAAAGCTGTTACTACTGGCCACACGAACTCCAACGTACGAACCACAGCACGGCGGGAAAGGCCGGAGTTTTTCAGTTTGGTTAGTTTCTGGAGTCTGACGAAGATCTGATTAAGTTACTAAGTTACTTAAAAAACAGATTCAGGAAACG
>NC_091294.1:63315811-63346581 GCF_038502225.1 Cherax quadricarinatus | reverse complement strand
TTAATGAAAAAAATATATTTTTAAACGTATAAGAGAAAATTTCAGAAAGGACTTAATTTTAAATGAGTTCTTGCTAATTGACCAGTTTTACATGTCTGGCATGACATATATATATATATATATATATATATATATATATATATATATATATATATATATATATATATATATATATATATATATATATATATATATATATATATGTGTGTGTGTGTGTGTGTGTGTGTGTGTGTGTGTGTGTGTGTGTGTGTGTGTGTGTGTGTGTGTGTGTGTGTGTGTGTGTGTGTGTGTACTCACCTAATTGTACTCACCTACTCACCTAATTGTGGTTGCAGGGGTCGAGACTCAGCTCCTGGCCCCGCCTCTTCACTGATCGCTACTGGATCCTCTCTCTCTCTCTGCTTCCTGTGCTTTGTCATACCTCTTCTTAAAACCATGTATGGTTCCTGCCTCCACTACTTCACTTGCTAGGCTATTCCACTTGCTGACAACTCTATGACTGAAGAAATACTTCCTAACGTCCCTGTGACTCGTCTGAGTCTTCAGCTTCCAGTTGTGACCCCTTGTTCCTGTGTCCCCTCTCTGGAACATCCTATCTCTGTCCACCTTGTCTATTCCCCGCAGTATCTTGTATGTCGTTATCATGTCTCCCCTGACCCTTCTGTCCTCCAGTGTCGTCAGTCCGATTTCCCTTAACCTTTCCTCGTACGACATTCCCTTGAGCTCTGGGACTAGCCTTGTTGCAAACCTTTGTACTTTCTCTAACTTCTTGACGTGCTTGACCAGGTGTGGGTTCCAGACTGGTGCTGCATACTCCAGTATGGGCCTAACATACACAGTGTACAGTTGAACGAGTCCTTATTAAGGTATCGGAACGCTATTCTCAGGTTTGCCAGGCGCCCATATGCTGCAGCGGTTATTTGGTTGATGTGTGCCTCCGGTGATGTGCTCGGTGTTATGGTCACCCCAAGGTCTTTCTCCCTGAGTGAGGTCTGTAGTCTTTGTCCACCTAGCCTATACTCTGTCTGCGGTCTTCTTTGCCCCTCCCCAATCTTCATGACTTTGCATTTGGCTGGATTGAATTCGAGAAGCCAGTTACTGGACCACATGTCCAGCCTCTCCAGGTCTCATCCTCGTCCGATTTAATTCTTCTCATCAACTTCACGTCATCTGCGAACAGGGACACTTCAGAGTCTATTCCTTCCATCATGTCGTTCACATATATCAAAAATAGCACTGGTCCTAGAACTGACCCCTGTGGGACCCCGCTCGTAACAGGCGCCCACTGTGATACCTCTTCACGTACCATGACTCGTTGCTGCCTCCCTGTCAGGTATTCCCTTATCCATTGCAGTGCCCTTCCTTTTACGTGTGCCTGATCCTCCAGCTTCTGCACTAATCTCTTGTGGGGAACTGTGTCAAAGGCCTTCCTGCAGTCTAGGAAAATGCAATCTACCCACCCCTCTCTCTCGTGTCTTACTTCTGTTACCTTGTCATAAAACTCCAGGAGGTTTGTGATAGAAGATTTGCCTTCCATGAACCCATGCTGGCTTTCATTTATAATCTTGTTCCTTTCCAGGTGTTCGACCACTCTCCTCCTGATAATCTTCTCCATGACTTTGCACACAATACATGTCAGAGACACAGGTCTGTAGTTTAGTGCCTCGTTTCTGTTTCCTTTCTTAAATATGGGGACTACATTAGCTGTCTTCCATTTCTCAGGTAGTTGCCCAGTTTCAAGGGATGTGTTGAAGATTGTGGTTAGCGGCACACACAGCATCTCTGCTCCTTCTCTAAGGACCCATGGGGAGATGTTGTCCGGTCCCATCGCCTTTGAGGTGTCAAGGTCACTTAAGAGCTTCTTCACCTCCTCCTCAGTTGTTCGTATGTCATCCAACACTTGTTGGTATATTCCCTCTTGATGTTCCCTTCTGTGCTGTCTTCCCACAGCCCTTCCTGTCTCTACTGTAAAAACTTCCTTAAATCTCCTGTTCTGCTCCTCACATACCTCCTGATCATTTCTTATGAGTTCTCCACCTTCTGTCCTTAACCTGATCACCTGGTCTTTGACTGTTGTCTTCCTCCTGATGTGGCTATACAACAGTTTCGGGTCAGTCTTGATTCTCGATGCTATGTCATTTTCATACTGTCGCTGGGCCTTCCTCCTTCCTGTGTGTGTGTGTGTGTGTGTGTGTGTGTGTGTGTGTGTGTGTGTGTGTGTGTGTGTGTGTGTGTGTGTGTGTGTGTGTGTGTGTGTGTGTGTGTACAGGACAAGCTATGCGGGGGGGTGGAAATCTTTAGCTCAAGTACTTTCACACTTCTCAGTGCGTCATCAAGAACAGTGCAAAGTTGCAAGGGAGGAACCAAAGCAGGGAGAGAGGTCTCAGAGTAGCGTAGGTGTCACTGGCCACGGTTACCTTCAGATTGGGATAGTGGTCGGTGCCAACACCACCCTACCATCATCCCCCCACTACCCATATGGGGTAGGAGGGTTTCTGAGATGTCAAGTAGGAAATTATAAGATATAAATAGCCAGCCCTAAGCTTTTTCTAATCGTTTAAAATAGGTCAAATGGTTTGAGAAAATAAGTTTCTCGTTAGATACTGTAGACATGGATAGCTATTATTCTGTGTGACCTTTTCAAGCAATGAAAGAAATGAATACAATGTGCTCTTTGTCAGTTTAAATGTCCTGCTCTGGGGTACTGGAATGTTCTACCGATGTACTCAGAAGTATCTCTTCCTAAATATTGTATACTATTTTCTCAGCCGCTGTTAATATGCCATACATGGGGACTTCTATGCCTCTCCGACAACATTTCTGTGATCTAAATTCTACTAATGCCCTTTAACCACTCCTTACGTTATCTTGTGTGCTTGTCACTGTATGGTACATGAACAGCTACAGGTGTTATATAACCATCAAAACTGACGTGTTGTGAAGTTTTGGTGCGTAGACACTGGACGGGCGTCACCAGTCCATCAACCACCTGGCATGATGAACAATCCTGTGATTTTGTATAGCACTGATCTTTAAGATTGTGTACAATGGACTCTACTAAATAATTATCGAACTTGTATAACCCATAATTTGAGTTGTATACTGTATTCCTTTTATGTTTCAAGAGGGAAGATTCAATTATGTTTCTTTCCATGACAGAACTGTTTGGTACTATAATCTGGACAGCATCCCACCCCGGTGGGTGATTACATGCACTAACGTGGTAAAAGATAGCGTTCGACTCCTGACTGAGTATTTATTCTGGGCAATTCTGGTTTCCAGAAATTTGCCTGTTTGACCGATATATGAGAGAGGACACTGAGTACATGGGACCTTGTAAACCCCACCAACTTTGTTGGAGGATGTGTTTTTAATCAGTCTTTGTTTCACTGTCCCCGTGTTTTTGAAAGCAAGGTTTATATTGATGTTTTTTAATGCCTCACACAGGCAAACCAGATTCTCATTGTATGGTAAAACTAGTACATTTTTCCTGGCCATCACTTCTTTAGGTTCAGTCCTGTAGAAAGTCTTTTTTGCTGACATTATCGCCTTCTCGACAAAATCCTTAGTATATCTTAGTTTTGTGGCTATGCTGAATATCTTCCTTATTTCGTCCTCTAGGTACTCTGGACTGCAGATGTGCAGTGCTCTCAGAAACACTGTGAGGAACACACTCCTTTTTATCCTGGTTTCGTGGTTGGAATAGTAGTGAATGTATGACGACACATTGGTGGACTTCTTATAGACTGTGAATTTGAATTTCCTATCGACCCGATGGATTAAAACATCTAGGAAAGGCAAACTATTATTTATTTTATGTTCTGTGGTGAACTTAATGGAAGGTACTAAGCCAATGAGTATCGCGGTTTCACCTTGTACTTGCACCTGCATCAGATCCAATGAAACAAGGCTGGTTTAATGAGCAGTTTAGCCACTGAGTCTGGGAAGAAACTGATCAATGTTATGATCATTAGGCCACAGGCAAAGACATCATCTACGTATCTGAACCAACTAGCTTTATCTGGGAGAATGTCTTTAAGAACTTTGATCTCATAGAATTCCATATATAGGTTGCTGAGTAAGGGGCTAAGGGGATTTCCCATTGCCATGCCTTGTTTTTGAGCATAGAATTTACCTTCAAACACGAATTTGCAATCAGTAACACAAAGTTTTATCAATTCATTTATTGTTTTCGTGGGGAAGGGCATAGGTAAGTTTTCTAGTTCCTCTTCGAGGTACGAAAGCAAGTCAGGGACTTTGGTGAACAGAGCTGTGACATCAAAGCTGACTAAAGAAAAGTCATGAGGAACATTTAATTTCTGGGGCCTCTCAGTGAGGTCAACATTATTTTTAATATGTGCGTCTGAGAGCTTATCAACCATGGGAGTTAGAAGTTTAACCAACCATTTAGATAGATTATATGCTGCTGATCCTATAGAACTAATAATCGGACGGGCTGGGTATCCTGGCTTATGGGTCTTGATTACCCCACATAGATATGATAGAGCACAAGCACACAAGATAATGTAAGGAAAGGTTAAAGAGTATTAGTAGAATTTAGATCATAGAAATAACGGATAGGCATAGAAATCCCCATGTATGGCAACTGAGAAAATAATAGGCAGTATGTAGGAAGAGATACTTCTGAGTACATGGGTAGAACATTCCAGTACCTCAGAGCAGGACATTTAAACGGACAAAGAGCACATTTTATTCTTTTCTTTCATTATTTGAAAAGGTCACACAGAATAATAGCTATCCATGTCTACAGTATCTAACGAGAAACTATTTTCTCAAACCACATGACCTGTTATAAACGATTAAAAAAGGCTTAGGGCTGGCTTTTTATGTCACATAATTTCCTACTAGACATCTCACAAACCCTCCTACCCCATGTGGTAGTTGCGGGATGATGGTAGGGTGGGGTTGGCACCGACCACTAACCCAGTATAAGGGTAACCGTGGCCAGTGACACCTACGCTACTCTGAGACCTCCCTGCTTTTGTTGCTTCCATGCAACATTACACAGCTCCTGATGATGCACTGAGAAGTGTGAAAGTACTTGAGCTAAAGATTTAAACCCCCCCTGTGGCTTGTCCTGCATAATTAAGATCGCCCCTCTGCGATTGTTTGTATATTATATATATTATATATATATATTATATATATATTATATATATATTATATATATATTTATATATATATATATGTTATATATGTCGTGCCGAATATGTAAAACTGGTCAATTAGCAAGAACTCAATTTAAAATTAAGTCCTTTCTAAAAATTTCTCTTATACGTTTAAAGATATATTTTTTTCATTAATGTTATGTAAAAAATTTTAATTTTTCTCCAAAAGAATCTTAGAAAACTTACCTAACCTTATTATAACAAGAACAATTTATTTTAGCCTAACCCAACTAAATACACTTTAGATTTGTTTACAATAATTTAATACTAAACAAACACAGCGAAATATATTTTTTCCGTTAGTTTCAGAATGATTTTGGCGAAATTATTGCATATACAAATTTTCGCTTGTCCTATATGGCAAGATGAGCGTTGCTATTTAAGCCAAGATCGCAAGTTCTGCCTATTGGGCACGACATATATATATATATATATATATATATATATATATATATATATATATTTATATATATATATATATATATATATATATATATATATATATATATATATATATGTATGTATGTATATATATATATATTTAATGCCATATGTTAATGAGTTGGATTTCAATGTGAGGAAGGTAATATTTAGGAAGGCAGTCAGAGTAACAGGTTTTTCAGAATTGTGTTCTGAAGGTGGGAAGTACGGTTCTTGCACTCTGAAGGATGGATGGAATGTTACAGTTCTGGAGGTAGGAAGAACAGAACTTGTATTCTGAGGGATGGATGGGATGTTAAAGAAATGGAGTTTGGAAATACTTTGGCTATACTCTGAAGAATGGGTTTGTATGCTAGTGTTCTGAAGGTGGGAGATACAGTGACTGCACTCTGAGGGATGAGTCGAGATGTTACAAGTCTGGAGGAGATACGTTGAGTGCAGACACTGTACGTTCCATCACTGTGTGCTTCTAGCAGTGGTAACCTTGTATATATTTTAGTGTTCTAGTGCCCTGGAAGCCTGGCTTGCGGCCAAGCATCCTCTCAGCCTGGCTTGCGGCCAAGCATCCTCTCAGCCTGGCTTGCGGCCAAGCATCCTCTCAGCCTGGCTTGCGGCCAAGCATCCTCTCAGCCTGGCTTGCGGCCAAGCATCCTCTCAGCCTGGCTTGTGGCCAAGCATCCTCTCAGCCTGGCTTGTGGCCAAGCATGCTCTCAGCCTGGCTTGCGGCCAAGCATCCTCTCAGCCTGGCTTGCGGCCAAGCATCCTCTCAGCCTGGCTTGCGGCCAAGCATCCTCTCAGCCTGGCTTGCGGCCAAGCATGCTCTCAGCCTGGCTTGCGGCCAAGCATCCTCTCAGCCTGGCTTGCGGCCAAGCATCCTCTCAGCCTGGCTTGTGGCCAAGCATCCTCTCAGCCTGGCTTGCGGCCAAGCATCCTCTCAGCCTGGCTTGCGGCCAAGCATGCTCTCAGCCTGGCTTGCGGCCAAGCATCCTCTCAGCCTGGCTTGCGGCCAAGCATCCTCTCAGCCTGGCTTGCGGCCAAGCATCCTCTCAGCCTGGCTTGCGGCCAAGCATCCTCTCAGCCTGGCTTGTGGCCAAGCATCCTCTCAGCCTGGCTTGTGGCCAAGCATCCTCTCAGCCTGGCTTGCGGCCAAGCATCCTCTCAGCCTGGCTTGCGGCCAAGCATCCTCTCAGCCTGGCTTGCGGCCAAGCATCCTCTCAGCCTGGCTTGTGGCCAAGCATCCTCTCAGCCTGGCTTGCGGCCAAGCATCCTCTCAGCCTGGCTTGCGGCCAAGCATGCTCTCAGCCTGGCTTGCGGCCAAGCATCCTCTCAGCCTGGCTTGCGGCCAAGCATCCTCTCAGCCTGGCTTGCGGCCAAGCATCCTCTCAGCCTGGCTTGCGGCCAAGCATCCTCTCAGCCTGGCTTGTGGCCAAGCATCCTCTCAGCCTGGCTTGCGGCCAAGCATCCTCTCAGCCTGGCTTGCGGCCAAGCATGCTCTCAGCCTGGCTTGCGGCCAAGCATCCTCTCACCCTGGCTTGCGGCCAAGCATCCTCTCAGCCTGGCTTGCGGCCAAGCATCCTCTCAGCCTGGCTTGCGGCCAAGCATCCTCTCAGCCTGGCTTGCGGCCAAGCATCCTCTCAGCCTGGCTTGCGGCCAAGCATCCTGTCAGCCTGGCTTGGGGCCAAGCATCCTCTCAGCCTGGCTTGCGGCCAAGCATCCTCTCAGCCTGGCTTGCGGCCAAGCATCCTCTCAGCCTGGCTTGCGGCCAAGCATCCTCTCAGCCTGACTTGCGGCCAAGCATCCTCTCAGCCTGGCTTGCGGCCAAGCATCCTCTCAGCCTGGCTTGCGGCCAAGCATCCTCTCAGCCTGGCTTGCGGCCAAGCATCCTCCCAGCCTGGCTTGCGGCCAAGCATCCTCTCAGCCTGGCTTGCGGCCAAGCATCCTCTCAGCCTGACTTGCGGCCAAGCATCCTCTCAGCCTGGCTTGCGGCAAAGCATCCTCTCAGCCTGGCTTTCGGCCAAGCATCCTCTCAGCCTGGCTTGCGGCCAAGCATCCTCTCAGCCTGGCTTGCGACCAAGCATCCTCTCAGCCTGGCTTGCGGCCAAGCATCCTCTCAGCCTGGCTTGCGGCCAAGCATCCTCTCAGCCTGGCTTGCGGCTAAGCATCCTCTCAGCCTGGCTTGCGGCCAAACATTCTCTCGAAGCAACAATCTCGTACAGTAGACTATTGCTACTATCGGCCTGCAGGTCTACAAAATCTGGCAAATGTTGGAACTAGCAGTAGTTTCGTATTAAAAACAACGAACCTTTGTACTTTTCTTTATTTTACTTATTATTCATATTGGCTCCATTTTACGATTATTAAATATGACTTCGCAGTCCAGATCTGAAGTACTCCACATCTGTGTTTTTGTTTCTTTCCAAAACCTTGATTATTTTCTCATGATATTATAGTTATGATGGGCATGATCTTCCTGTTCTAAATCCATGTATTTCTGTAGATTAATAAGTCTCATTTGTAACACTTGGGTATCTTTGCTATGTGAATGTTTCTCCAACCAGAGGATTTATTTATCCAGTTCAGAGAATAATATTGGAGACGACACGTGTTGACCAGTACCACTGAATTTGATTCTCTTAGATTAGACAGTCGACAGTCACTCTTCATGTATAAATCTTGGCCTAGCAGAGTTGGGGATAATTATTAATGTCTACTATAGACGAACAGTTATTTTAAGTCATAACTTTACCATCTTCAGGTTTGCTGTACTTTGTTACCTTTACCTGCGTTATTTTGCAGTTATGTGACTGTGTGTTACTTCACATTATTGCGTTACAAGCATAAATTTATTGTGCCATATTGTGTACATAAATTAATACTTATTTGCACATTTATTTGCTTCAATTCTGTGTTCGTTCATGTAAATTTCGTTGAATAGAAGATTGTTTTAAGAGTTCCTCTGCCTGACTGTGAGTCACTTTATTTAACTGTGCATCAGTTCTATTGTAAACTGATTATTCATGTCCTCTATGAGCTTTGAATCTTAACAAATGTGATGTGTGCACCAAGTTACTACTTGCCTGTTAAGTACTTTTACTCTTGTTGTTCATAATTTCCTCCAGAACTTGCGACCACCTCTCCTGGATAACAGTCGATCGATCTCTGATTCCACTGTCAACCACTAAGATTCGTTATACTTTCAATATCATATAAGAGTATGATATATGTTTTCTTCTTGTACAAAATTCTTTGCATTTGAGAACAATAGTCCATGTATACTTGGCCCGTATTTGGAACTGAAGTATTCAGTCTTAATGATTTTGTGTAATTGATATGCTACAAACCAATTAACTAACCAACATTGACCTCTTCGCTCTCTGGCCGAGAGGTTGTGCTTCACCTTTGCTCCTGCATTCGCCAAACACCATTGGTGGAGGACGGACGTTGGCTGCTGCACTCGCTACAGTTGGAAGCCCTGAGCGAATTTTGAAGATGGTGCAGACTACCAGGAGGAGGATAAACACTGTGTATTGAGGTGTTGAAAGGCGCAGTTTATAACACCAATGCGTCAGTTATGCTGCCTGCCATCTTAAGAGATACCTACTGCATCAACAACGACGATTTGTATGGAATTGCTTTGAATGGAGCTACAAGAATCTTTGTGAAATTCGTGACGGCTGCTGTATATGACAAGATGGTGGAAAAGTACCAAAATTTGTGCATGCTGGTTAACCCTGGTTTAAAAGTATTATACTTGTATAAAGATACGGAACGTCCCACTTGAGGCCGATGAGGAAGACATAAAAGCAACTTTTGAAGAGTTTGGTTTTGTACATCAAGCAACAGTTGGAAGGTGGTCTGAGGGTATGTATGTCGGACTGCGTGAGGGATCCTTTACCCTTAAGATGTCCTTGCACAAAACTATACCATCATATGTGACACTGAGTGACTTTAGAACTCAGGTAAATGCCACATATGTGGGGCAGAGAAGAACATGCGAACTCTTTGGAGCATATGATCATATGACTGCGATGTGTCCTCGACGATCGTCACCTGAGACACATGGAGAAGGAAAAGGAGTGGAGAAGGAGAGAGAGGTGACGACCCAGCCAACATGGGAGCATCCTCGGGCCCACAGGGCATGGAGTGAAATCGTGGAGGACAATCCGGTGTAATGTGTAACATTACCGGAGGTCTCTCAGGTGATTGAGACCATGCTTATAGAGGATGAGGTGAGACAAGGTGAACTGGGTAGTGAAGTTTCAGCTGCAATAGACACTGTTATACAGGGATTCTTGGAGGATCAGAATAGGGATGGAACACTACGTATGGTGTCGGATGGAACATCTGCAGATAAGGGTGGAATTCATGAGGAGTGCAATGTGGGTGGTGGGGATGGGCAACCACAGAGGATTTGTGAGACTGTTGTTGAAGTGCATAAAGTTGAAAGTGCAGATGAGGGCATGCACATAGTTGAGGCATCACGAAAGAGAGAGGCAGGTGCTTCTGACAGTGATGATGTTTTGACACCTGCGCAAAGATCTGGTAAGAAACACTCAGTGGATGTCCCAAAAAAAGTATCAGGGGGGGTAAGGGGCAGGAGAAAGGTGAGGCAAGGAAAGGGCATTGTGAAAAGCATACTGTGCAAAAACGTAAGGACCCGTATGGACATCGATCGATTGGTAAGCCCCCGTTATCATTTTTAAGTGCCTAGCATTAAATGTAAATGGCCTAAGGGCCGATGTAAAGCGCAAGATCTTTAGTGACTTTTTAAAGAGACGTGGAATACTGGTCATATTTTTACAAGAGCATAATTTTAAGTACGGAAGGGATTTGTTGATAGATGAGTACAAGGTTTATGCTGGATATACTGGGAAGCTTAAGGGAGGTGCTGCTGTATTAATAGCTGAGGCCAGTCCTTTTCAATTGTTGCACTGGGAAGAAGGGGGAGATGGGAGAGTAGTGAGGGTGGATTGGACATTGGGTGGGGTACGAGTGTGTTTTGTGAGTGTGTACATGCCGGTGGACAGCAATAGGCGTGTTAAAGAGGAGTTTGTTTGGGACACACTAATTTATCATATGAGGGGGTTACCAGTTTATACATTATTTGGAGGGGATTGGAATAGTGTGATACGTAGGAAGGATGTGGAGCCGCGGGGTGCTGGGTGTGTGTTGGGAGTCCTACGGGATGTATTAGGGGGAGCCGGATTAGTGGATGTAGTTAGTGGGTAGGGGTGGTTGGTGGAGCATACTTATGTAAAGAATGGTTATGCGGCATACTTGGACCACATATATGCATCTCCTGGTATACAAGTTAATAATATGGAAACTGTAAATTTAGTATTTTCGGATCATAGAGGGGTGGTTGTGGACGTGGGATGGGGTGAGTTGCCAAAACGTTTTATGAGTTATTGGAAACTAAATGTGAGCTTGTTAGAGAATATGGAGGGTAGACTTAGTTTTGTGGAATGGTGGAAAAATGAATGGAATAAAGGAAAGCTGGGAGGTGATATATTACTGTGGTGGGAGCAATGTGCTAAACTGGGGATCTGTAGTTTTTATATGAGGAAAGGAAGGGAGGTTGGACAGTGGAAATATGGATTACAGAGGTATTTGGAGGGGCAGTTAAAACAGTGTTATGAAGGTTGTCGTGGAGTATATCCGGTTTCAGAGATCGAGGGTATAAAGAAGCAATTACTGGAGATGCAGAATGCACGGTTTGATGGTGAAAGATTAAGGGGTGGGTTGGAAGATGTTTTATGGGGTGATAAGCCATCAGCTTGTGTTCTGCTGCCATTAAAGATCCGGCAAAATATAATGAATATGTTAAAATTAGAGGTACATCAGGACATGGGTAGGTACACGGTGGGGACAGCAGTTAGTAACGACTGAAGGCACGAGTGGTTTTGCGGATGAATGGTTTGAGATATATATGGGAGGGGGCAATAGGAAGATGGGGGACTTGCATATTATGGAGGAAGGGATATCACATATCCTAGAACCAGAAGACAGGGTGGAGATAGAGGGGCCCATAAATGAAGATGAGGTTTTGAAGGCATTACAGGAGATGAGTGTAAGGAAGACGCCAGGGATTGATGGTGTTCCAAATGATTTTTATTTAAGTAACTGGAAGGTCTAGAAGGAATGTTTGGTGCAACTGTTAAATGAAATGAAGGTAAAGGGATGCATGGGTATGATGCAATGAACAGGGATCATTGTCATGATTCCAAAGGGGGAAGTGCAGAATAGCATCCTGGATTATAGAGGTTTATCTTTAATGTGAGGTGATTACAAATTGTTTGCAAGGGTTTTAAGTAATAGGTTGCATAGTGTTATTGGGACAGTTATAGATAAGGGACAAATGGGTGTTCCGGGGCGGTCAATGATTAGTGGATATGGGAGAATTAAGGATTTCATATATGATTGTAGAACGAGTAGAGGGGGTGTATTTGCTTTGGATTGGAAGGCTACTTATGACTGTGTAGAGCGAGAGACGTTATGGATGATAATGAGGCTTATGGGTTTAGGCGAGGAAATTGTCCGATGGGCGGAAACCTTATGCAAAGGCGCAGTACTACAAGTGCAAATCAATGGATGTGTGGGAAAAGTAGTTAATATGGGTAGGGGACTGAGACAGGGATACCCCATGTCTCAGATCCTATTCGCCTGTCTACAAGATCCTTTATATAGGATGATTAATGTTGGGGTAGATGAAGGGGAGGTATGGCAATAGGGCACTCCTGGTATAGTTGGATATGTTGACGATACGACAGTTTTAGTTGGGGGAGTGGAGGGATTAAGGAATGTAGGTAGAATCGTTGAGATATTTAGTGAGGCAACAGGTATGCTTCTTAATGCAGTTAAGTCTAAATTGTTAGAGGCTGGTTCATGGGTGAGAGGGAACTGGGGACAAAAGTATGGTTGGAAGGTAGTAGATCAAATTAAAGTATGTGGAGTATTATACAGAAAGGCAGGGCAAGAAGCTACAGAAGCCAACTCTGTAAGGGTTGTGCAAGGAGTATTAAGGAGATTGGGGGAATACGGACAAGTGGGCTGACGATCCATCAGAGGGTCATAGTTATAAATACAATCATTTACCCTAAATTGTGGCATGTGGCAGTGGTTTATCCGTTGATGAAGAATGATGTGAGGCTGGTGCAAAAGAAGGTAATGCGTTTTATTTAAGGATATGGTTATCATTGGCTTAAGCAGACAGTCGTGACAACATCATTGGGGAGGGGAGGATTAGGATTAATTCCACTGTGTAGTAGACTGAAAAGTATGTATGTGAAACATAGTTATAAACGGTAGGGTAAGGATTGGGGTGTAAGGGTGAGTGAGGTTATGGATGATGTGTGGCAGTGGTGGGGGGTTAGGGAATTGGAGGAGTGTGTGTGTATGTTGAGATTTTTATTGAGGGTTGGTAAACCAGGAAAAGTGTTGGTGCGAGTATTGGGGAGGACTGTGAGGGGTAACGAGGTGATGGAAGGAGTGTCCTTCCTTTATATAATTGGGTAGGTATCTGGGGTGCGTTTCGCAAGTTACGTTTAAAGTCAAGGGTGCGGGAAACTATGTATAGGTTTTTGCATGTTTTTTTACACGGGATATTACCCACTAAAGTACGTTTGTATCAGATGAGAGTTGTGCAGTCCACATGTTGTGTTTTGTGTGGGAAGCAGAGACTGCATATCATGTGGTGTATTTTTGTGAGGGTATCGCAAGGGTACATCTATGGTTTCATATTTTTTTTTATTACAATCAAGGGGGAAGCGCTAAACCCGGAGGATTATACAGCGCCTGGGGGGGGGGATGTGGAAGGCATTCAGGCTTAATTTGGGGAACTGGAGCACAGATCCAATTCCCTAAATCAAGAGCCCCTCACCAACATCAAGGAACCTTCCTTGAGGGGTATGGTTTCATAGGGTCTTGGATATGGTTGGAGGTAGGTAAGTTAATGTAGTTATGTAGTCGATTGCTATATATTTATTTTAACTAGAGTGTCTGCACTCTGAAACAGGGTTGTAGACGTTGAAATATGTTCTTTGAAAATTTCTAATAAAACAGTTATTGAATGAATGATGGAGGAAATGTTTCTTTTTTCGTTGTTGTAATTTGATGAGAGATGCAGAGTGAGGTAAAAAATATGTTTGCGCGTGTGTGTGTGTGTGTGTGTGTGTGTGTGTGTGTGTGTGTGTGTGTGTGTGTGTGTGTGTGTGTGTGTGTGCGTGTACTTACCTATTTGTACTAATCTCTTTGTGGAGGCAGGGGTCGAGACTCAGCTCCTGGCCCCCGCCTCTTCACTGACCGCTACTAGGTCCTCTCTCTCTCTCTGCTCCATGAGCTTTATCATACCTCATCTTAAAACTACGTATAGTTCCTGCCTCCATTACATCACTTGCCAAGCTATTCCACTTCCTGACAACTCTGTGACTGAAGAAATACTTCCTGACGTCCCTCGGACTCATCTGAGCCTTCAACTTAAAATTGTGACCCCTTGTTTCTGTGTCCAATCTCTGGAAAATCCTGTCTTTGTCCACCTTATCTATTCCACGCAGTATTTTGTATGTCGTTATCGTGTCTCCCCTAATCCTGCTCTCCTCCAGTGTCGTCAGGCCGATTTCCCTTAATCTTTCTTCGTAGGACATTTCCTTCAGCTCTGGAACTAGTCTTGTTGCAAACCTTTGCACTTTCTCTAATTTCTTGACATGCTGGATCAGGAGTGGATTCCAAACTTGTGCTGCATAATCCAGTATGGGCCTGACGTACACGGTGTACAGAGTCTCGAACGATTCCTTACTAAGGTATCGGAACGCTATTCTCAGGTTTGCCAGGAGCCCGTATGCTGCAGCAGTTATCTGCTTCATGTGTACTTATGGAGACGAGCTCGGTATTATACTCGCCTCAAGATCTTTCTCCTTGAGTGAGGTTTGCAGTCTTTGTCCACCTAGCCTATATTCTGTCTGCTGTCTTCTTTGCCCTCCTCCGATCTTCTTGACTTCGCATTTGGCTGGGTTAAATTCAAGGAGCCAGTTGCTGGACCACGTGTCCAGCCTGTCCAGGTCTCTTTATAGCCCTGCCTGATCCTCATCTGATTTAATGCTCTTCTTTAACTTCACATCGTCTACGAACAAGGACGCTTCATATATACCAAAACTAGCACTTGTCCTAGGACAGACCCCTGTGGGACCCCGCTCGTCACAGGTGCACACTGTGATATCTCATTCCGTACCATGACTAGCTGTTGCCTCCCTGTCGGGTATTCTCTGATCCATTGCAGTACCCTTCCTGTTATACGCGCCTGATCCTCTAGCTTCTGCACTAATCTTTTGTGACGAACTGTGTCGAAGGCCTTCTTGCAGCCCAAGAAAATGCAGTCAAACCACCCCCCTCTCTCTTGTGTCTTGTTTCTGTTACCTTGTCATAAAACTCCAGTAGGTTTGTGACACAGGATTTGCCTTCCATAAATCTGTGCTGGTTGTCGTTCATATTCTTGTTCCATTTCAGGTGCTCCACCACTCTCTTCCTGATAATCTTCTCCATGACTTTGCATACTATACACGTCAGTGACATTGGTCTATAGTTTAGTGCCTCGTTTCTGTCTCCTTTCTTAAAAATGGGGACTATATTTGCAGTCTTCCATACCTCAGGTAGTTTCCCAGTTTCAAGGGATGTGTTGAAAATTGTGGTTAGTGGCACACACACTGTCTCTGTTCCGTCTCTAAGGACCCACGGAGAGATGTTGTCCAGTCCCACCACCTTTGAGGTATTAAGGACACTTACCAGCTTCTTCACCTCCTCCTCGGTTGTGTGTTTCATCCAACACTTGTTGGTCTGTCCCTTGTTGGTGTACCCTTCTCTTCTGTCTTTCCAGAGTCCTTTCTGACTCCAATGTAAATACTTAAATTTCATGTTAAGCTCCTTACATACTTCTTGGTCGCTTCTTGTGAGCTCCCTACCTTCTTTCCTCAGCCTAATTACCTGGTCCTTGACTGTTACCTTCCTTCAGATGTGGCTATACAACAGCTTTGGGTCAGACTTGATTTTGATGCTATTTTGTTTTCGTTCTGTTATCTGTGGATATACTTGTTTCTGGCTCTTCAACTAATCTCTTTATTTTCCTGGGTCCTTTGCCTTCTGTACTTTTTCCATTCTCTAGAGCACTTCGCTTTTGCCTCCCTACATCTTCGGGTAAACCAAGGGTTCGTTCTGCCCTTCCAGTTATTTCTGTTGCCCTTGGGAACAAACCCTTCCTCTGCCTCCTTGCATTTTGTTCTTACATATTCCATCATTTCGTTTACTGACTTTCCTATCAGTTCTCCTTCCCACTGAACCTCCTTCAGGGAGTTCCTCATAAATGTGTAGTCCCATTTTATAGTCTGGCTCTTCCCATTCCATTCCTGTTACCTTCTCCACTTATAACTCAACTATGCGTGTGTGTGTGTGCGTGTGTGTGTGTGTGTGTGTGTGTGTGTGTGTGTGTGTGTGTGTGTGTGTGTGTGTGTGTGTGTGTGTGAGTGAGTGTGTGTGTGCACTCACCTAGTTGTACTCACATAGTTAAGGTTGCAGCGATCGAGTCCAGCTCCTGGTCCCGCCTCTTCACTGTGTGTGTGTGTGTGTGTGTGTGTGTGTGTGTGTGTGTGTGTGTGTGTGTGTGTGTGTGTGTGTGTGTGTGTGTGTGTGCGTGTGTGTACTCACCTAGTTGTACTCACCTAGTTGAAGTTGCAGGGGTCGAGTCCAGCTCCTGGCCCCGCCTCTTCACTGTGTGTGTGTGTGTGTGTGTGTGTGTGTGTGTGTGTGTGTGTGTATGTGTGAGTGTGCATGTGTGTGTGTGTGTGTGTGTGAGTGTGAGTGTGAGTGTGAGTGTGTGTGTGTGTGTGTGTGTGTGTGTGTGTGTGTGTGTGTGTGTGTGTGTGTGTACTCACCTATTTGTGGTTGCAGAAGTCGATTCATAGCTCCTGGCCCCGCCTCTTCACTGATTGCTACTAGGTCCTCTCTCTCCTTGCTCCATGAGCTTTATCATACATCGCCTTAAAACTATGTATGGTTCCCGCCTCCACTACTTCACTTTCTAGGCTATTCCACGGCTTGACTACTCTATGACTGAAGAAATACTTCCTAACATCCCTTTGATTCATCTGAGTCTTCAACTTCCAATTGTGACCTCTTGTGTCTGTGTCCCATCTCTGGAACATCCCGTCTTTGTCCACCTCGTCTATTCCGCGCAGTATTTTATATGTCGTTTTCATGTCTCTCCTGACCCTCCTGGCCTCCAGTGTCGTCAGGCCGATTTCCCTCAACCTTTCTTCGTAGGACAATCCCCGTAGCTCTGGGACTAGTCTTGTTGCAAACCTTTGCACTTTCTCTAATTTCTTGATGTGCTTGACTAGGTGTGGATTCCAAACTGGTGCTGAACTCCAGTATGGGCCTGACGTAAATGGTATACAGAGTCTTGAACGACTCCTTACTGAGGTATCGGAACGCTATCCGTAGGTTTGCCAGGCGCCCGTATGCTGCAGCAGTTATCTGATTGATGTGCGCCTCAGGAGATATGCTCAGTGTTATACTCACCCCCAGATCTTTTTTTTTGAGTGAGGTTTGCAGACTTTGGCCATCTAAACTATATTGTGTCTGCGGTCTTCTTTGCCCTTCCCCAATCTTCATGACTTTGCATTTGGCGGGGTTAAACTCAAGGAGCCAGTTGCTGGACCAGGCTTGTAGCCTGTCCAGGTCTCTTTGTAGTCCTGCCTGATCCTCATCCGATTTGATTCTTCTCATTAACTTCACATCGTCCGCAAACAAGGACACTTCTGAGTCTATCCCTTCCGTTATGTCATTCACATATACCAAGAACAGCACAGGTCCTAGGACTGACCCCTGTGGAACACCGCTTGTCACAGGCGCCCACTTTGACACCTCGTCACGTACCATGACTCGTTGTTGCCTCCCTGTAAGGTATTCTCTTATTCATTGCAGTGCCTTTCCTGTTATGTGTGCCTGATCCTCTAGCTTTTGCAGTAACCTCTTGTGAGGAACTGTGTCGAAGGCCTTCTTGCAGTCCAAAAAAATGCAGTCGATCCACCCCTCTCTCTCTTGTCTTACTTCTGTCACCTTGTCATAAAACTCTAATAGGTTTGTGACACAGGATTTTCCTTCCCTGAAACCATGCTGGTTGTCAATTATACACTTGTTTCTTTCCAAGTGCTCCACCACTCTCCTCCTGATGATCTTCTCCATGACCTTGCATACTATACATGTCAGTGATACAGGTCTGTAGTTTAGTGCCTCATGTCTGTCTCCCTTTTTAAAATTTGGGACTACATTTGCCATCTTCCATACCTCGGGGAGTTGCCCAGTTTCAAATGATGTGTTGAAGATCTTTGTTAGTGGTACACACAATGTCTCTGCTCCCTCTTTAAGGACCCACGGAGAGATGTTGTCTGGTTCCACCGCCTTTGAGGTGTCAAGTTCGCATAGCAGCTTCTTCACCTCCTCCTTGGTTATATGTACCTCATCCAGCACTTGCTGGTGCACCCCCCTGCTCTGATTTCCTGGAGTCCTACTGGTTTCCACTGTAAATACTTCTTTAAATCTTGTGTTGAGCTCCTGACATACCTCCCGGTCGTTTCTTGTGAATTCCCCATCACCCTTCCTCAGTCTGCTTACCTGGTCCTTGACTGTTATTTTCCTCCTGATGTGGCTGTACAACAGCTTCGGGTCAGTCTTGACATTCGATGCTATGTCATTTTCGTATTGCCGCTGAGCCTCCCTTCTTATCTGTGCATATTCGTTTCTGGCTCTTCGGCTAATCTCTTTATTTTCCTGAGTTCTCTGTCTTCTGTACCTTTTCCATTCTCTAGTACACCTAGTTTTTGCCTCCTTACACCTTTGGGGTGAACCAACGACTCGTTCTGTTCTTCCCATTATTTCTGTTTCCCTTGGGAACAAACCTCTCCTCTGCCTCCTTGCATTTTGTTGCCACATAGTCCATCATTTCTTGTACTGGTTTTCCTGTCAGTTCCCTCTCCCACTGAATGTCTTGAAAGAAGTTCCTCAAGCCTGAGTAGTTCCCCCTTTTGTAGTTTGGTTTTTCCCACCCTATTCCTGCTGCTCTCTCCACTTGGAGCTCAACTATGTAGTTGAAGCACAGAACCACATGATCACTAGCTTCCAGGGGCCTTTCATACATGATATCCTCGATGTCAGAACTACTCAAGGTGAATACAAGGTCCAGTCTTGCTGGTTCATCCTCTCCTCTCTCTCTGGTAGTGTCTCTAACATGTTGATGCATGAGGTTTTCCAGTGCCACATCCATCATCTTGGCTCTCCATGTTTCGGGACCCCCATGGGGCTCCAGGTTTTCCCAGTCAATCTCCTTGTGATTGAAATCACCCATAACTAGTAACTTTGCTCCCCCCATGTGTGCTCTCCTGGCCACCTCGGCTAGTGCATCGACCATTGCTCTGTTGCTCTCATCGTATTCTTCTCTTGGCCTCCTGCAGTTCTGTGGTGGATTGTACATTACTGCAATTATCACCTTATGTCCCTCAGACTGGATTGTTCCTACTAAGTAGTCCCTTTCGCCCATGCCATCCATTCCTTCCATTTTCTGAAACCCCCACTGGTTTTTAATGAGCAGTGCAACTCCTCCTCTCCCTCTCCTCCCTCTGTCTTTCCTGAAGATTTGATATCCGGATGGAAAGATTGAATCTGTTATTATTCTGGTGAGTTTTGTTTCTGTGAGTGCTATTATGTCTGGGGATGTCTCCTTGATTCTTTTGTGCCACTCCTCATACTTATTTGTTATTCCATCTGCATTTGTATACCACACCTTCAACTTCTTTTCTAAGATTGTGGTGTGGGAGGTGTATTGGGGTTGTGGAAGTGGGAGACCTGATAAGGAACTATGGGTGGTTGCTGTGGGGGTGGAGTTTGTAATGCAGTGGGTGGGGGCATTGGATGTGGCATGGGTGTTTTGGTTTAGAGTGTTTGGTTGCACTGGGGTTGACCTGGTTGGGAGGCTTCTATAGGAAGTTTTGAGGGAGGCTGTATTTGATCTTCCTGTGTCTGGGATCTCCTGTCTGTCTTCTCCATCCCCTCTCTTTCCTCCTTTCGCCTTTGTACCATCTCTCTCTGTTTCTGCCTTTCTGCTTGTGTTCTGTTGCGGTCGAGATACACCTTCCTGTATGCTGGCATGTCCCTTAATCATGCTTTCTCCTGCAGGATCCTGTTCCGAGTCGATTCTGCCTTGAAGGTCACTTTCACTAGCCGGGTTCTTTTTTTTACAAACCCCCCTATTCTCCGAAAATTTTCCAGCTGGGTCATGTCGTCTTCTCCTATTGCTTTCATGATGCTTTCAATTGCTTTTTTTTCTCCTTGTTTTCTTGCTTCATATGTTTCCCCTTCAACTTCCTGGAGCCCATACACAAAGACTGACCTCACCCTTTCATTCTCCCTCTGCATATCCCTGTGTATCCCCTCATTCTATTTAATTTCCTCCATTGCAGCTTTCCTTTCTTCAGTTTCACTGGCTAATGTACTTGGGCTCAGTGGCCTGTCATTTTCCCTTCTAGGCTTTCCCTGGGCTCTGCTGTGGTCTGTTAGGGCCTCCACATATAGCTTAGTTCTTTCATTTACTACAGCCTCCACTGATTGAGCTTCTACATGCAGTTTTGCTCCTTCTTTCCCTACAGTCCCCTTATTTGTGACTGAGGTAGCAGTCTCTGTTGTCAATCCCAAAATGTTCTGTAGTTCTTTAGGCTGTTTCAGATTTTTCAGTTCCTCTTCTAAACTGCGTATCCTGGCCTCTGCTACTTTGACTTGCACCTTCCACTTCCTGCTTTCCATGTCTATCCTCTCTTCCATTCTCATGCTAAGTTCTTCTAGTTTCTTTTCCTATTCATGTTCCCTTATTGTGAGCTCAGCTGCCCAATCTTCCTTTGCAGTTTCCTCCTCCTGTCCCTTGGTTTTTCTTGTTGCTCTCTGGCAACCCATTTTTGTTTTATCCTGATTGCCTCAGAGTGGGAAACCTATGTAATTCTGTATGTTAGGTTAGTATTGTGTATGTCAGAGTGTGGGGGGGGGAGGTAGAGGAGGAACTGTGGCTATGTGGGAGAGTAGTTGGGAGGGGGAGTGGGAAGGAGAGTGAAACAAGTGGGTGAGTGGGAGAGGGATAGGGGGAAGGAGGGAGAGGTGGGGAGGGGGAGGGTGAAAGAGGGAGGGGAGGGATCAGGTGAAGGAGTGAGATGTCGGTGGGGAATGGGGGGAGTGTATGTGTGAGTCTGGCAATGTGTGTGTGTGTGTGTGTGAGTCTGGCAATGTGTGTGTGTGGGTGTGTATGTGTGTGTGTGTGTGTGTGTGTGTGTGTGTGTGTGTGTGTGTGTGTGTGTGTGTGTGTGTGTGTGTGTGTGTGTGTGTGCGTGTTGTGAGTGTGTGTTGTGTGTGTGTGTGTTATGTGTACTCACCTAGTTGTACTCACCTAGTTGAGGTTGCGGGGGTCGAGTCCGAGCTCCTGGCCCCACCTCTTCACTGATCGCTACTAGGTCACTCTCCCTGAGCCGTGAGCTTTATCATACCTCTGCTTAAAGCTATGTATGGATCCTGCCTCCACTACATCGCTTCCCAAACTATTCCACTTACTGACTACTCTGTGGCTGAAGAAATACTTCCTAACATCCCTGTGATTCATCTGTGTCTTCAGCTTCCAACTGTGTTCCCTTGTTACTGTGTCCAATCTCTGGAACATCCTGTCTTTGTCCACCTTGTCAATTCCTCTCAGTATTTTGTATGTCGTTATCATGTCCCCCCTATCTCTCCTGTCCTCCAGTGTCGTCAGGATGTGTGTGTGTGTGTGTGTGTGTGTGTACTCACCTAGTTGTACTCACCTAGTTGAGGTTGCGGGGGTCGAGTCCGAGCTCCTGGCCCCGCCTCTTCACTGATCGCTACTAGGTCACTCTCCCTGAGCCGTGAGCTTTATCGTACCTCTGCTTAAAGCTATGTATGGATCCTGCCTCCACTACATCGCTTCCCAAACTATTCCACTTACTGACTACTCTGTGGCTGAAGAAATACTTCCTAACATCCCTGTGATTCATCTGTGTCTTTAGCTTCCAACTGTGTCCCCTTGTTACTGTGTCCAATCTCTGGAACATCCTGTTTTTGTCCACCTTGTCAATTCCTCTCAGTATTTTGTATGTCGTTATCATGTCCCCCCTATCTCTCCTGTCCTCCAGTGTCGTCAGGTTGATTTCCCTTAACCTCTCCTCGTAGGACATACCTCTTAGCTCTGGGACTAGTCTTGTTGCAAACCTTTGCACTTTCTCTAGTTTCTTTACGTGCTTGGCTAGGTGTGGGTTCCAAACTGGTGCCGCATACTCCAATATGGGCCTAACGTATACGGTGTACAGGGTCCTGAACGATTCCTTATTAAGATGTCGGAATGCTGTTCTGAGGTTTGCTAGGCGCCCATATGCTGCAGCAGTTATTTGGTTGATGTGCGCTTCAGGAGATGTGCCTGGTGTTATACTCACCCCAAGATCTTTTTCCTTGAGTGAGGTTTGTAGTCTCTGACCCCCTAGACTGTACTCCGTCTGCGGCCTTCTTTGCCCTTCCCCAATCTTCATGACTTTGCACTTGGTGGGATTGAACTCCAGGAGCCAATTGCTGGACCAGTTCTGCAGCCTGTCCAGATCCCTTTGTAGTTCTGCCTGGTCTTCGATCGAGTGTATTCTTCTCATCAACTTCACGTCATCTGCAAACAGGGACACCTCAGAGTCTATTCCTTCCGTCATGTCGTTCACAAATACCAGAAACAGCACTGGTCCTAGGACTGACCCCTGCGGGACCCCGCTGGTCACAGGTGCCCACTCTGACACCTCGCCACGTACCATGACTCGCTGCTGTCTTCCTGACAAGTATTCCCTGATCCATTGTAGTGCCTTCCCTGTTATCCCTGCTTGGTCCTCCAGTTTTTGCACCAATCTCTTGTGTGGAACTGTGTCAAACGCCTTCTTGCAGTCCAAGAAAATGCAATCCACCCACCCCTCTCTCTCTTGTCTTACTGCTGTCACCATGTCATAGAACTCCAGTAGGTTTGTGACACAGGATTTCCCGTCCCTGAAACCATGCTGGCTGCTGTTGATGAGATCATTCCTTTCTAGGTGTTCCACCACTCTTCTCCTGATAATCTTCTCCATGATTTTGCATACTATACATGTCAGTGACACTGGTCTGTAGTTTAATGCTTCATGTCTGTCTCCTTTTTTAAAGATTGGGACTACATTTGCTGTCTTCCATGCCTCAGGCAATCTCCCTGTTTCGATAGATGTATTGAATATTGTTGTTAGGGGTACACATAGCGCCTCTGCTCCCTCTCTCAATACCCATGGGGAGATGTTATCTGGCCCCATTGCCTTTGAGGTGTATGTGTGTGTGTGTGTGTGTGTGTGTGTGTGTGTATGTGTGATGTGTGTGAGTGTGTGTATGTGTGATGTGTGTGTGTGTGTGTGTGTGTGTGTGTGTGTGTGTGTGTGTGTGTGTGTGTGTGTGTGTGTGTGTGTGTGTGTGTGTGTGTGTGTGTGTGTGTGTGTGTGTGTGTGTGTGTGTGTGTGTGTGTGTGTGTGTGTGTGTGTGTGTGTGTGTGTGTGTGTGTGTGAATGTGTGTGTATTTGTGTTTGAGTGTATTTGTGTTTCTTGTGTATGTGTGTGTATGTACTCACCTAATCGTGGTTGCAAGGGTCGAGTAATAGCTCTTGTCCCTGCCGCTTCACTGGTAGCTACTAAGAACATTCTCTTCCTGCTCCACAGTGTATGGATCCTTCCTGCACTACATCAGTATCCATACTATTCCACTTCTTAACAACCTTATGACTGAAGAATATTACCTAACATCCCTGTGACTCATCTGAGTCTTCTACTTCGAAATGTGACCCTTTGTTGCTGTGGCCCATCTCTGAAACTGCCTATTCCTGCCACCTTGTCAATTCTTCTGAGTACTTTGTCATTATCAAGCATCCCCTATCCCTCCTGTCCTCCGGTGTTGTCAGGTAGATTTCCCTTAACCTCTCCTCCTTGGACATACCCTTTACTTCTGCGACTAGCCTTGTTGCAAACCTTTGCACTTTCTCTAATCTCTTGATGTGCTCTACCAGGAGTGGGTTCCAAACTGGTGATGCATAATCAAATATGGGCCTGACGTACTTACTTGAGTCTTAAACAGTTCCTTACTGAGATGTCGGAATGCGATTCTTAGGTTTGCCAGGCGTCTATATGCTGCAGTAATTATTTGGGTGGTGTGTAATCTGTATTATACTCACCCCAAGACCCTTTTTCTTGCGGTCTTTGGCCCCCTCCCCCTAGCCTGTAATCTTTCTGTGGTCTTCTTTGCCTTCTCCTAGTCTTCATGACTTTGCATTTATAGTCCTGCCTGATCCTTCATCCAATTCTCCTCATTAGCTTCCCATCGTCTGCAAACAGAGCCACTTCTGAGTCTATCCCTTCCGTCATATCATTGACATGTACCAGAAACAGAACCGGTCCTAAGACAGACCCATGTGGAACCCTGCACGTCACAGGCGCCCAATCTGTCAGGAATTTTCTGATTCATTGTAGTGCCTTTCCTGGTATACCTGCCTGATTCTCTAGTTTTTGCACTAGTTTCATGTGATCTTGAATGACACTGTGTCGAAAGCCTTCTTGCAGTCCAAGAAAATGCAATGCACCGACCCCTTTTTCTTTTGCCTTACTTATGTCCCTTGTCGCAAAACTCCAGAAGGTTTGTGATACAGGATTTTCCTTCCTTGAAACTGAGCTGGATATCATGTATAAATTCGTTACGTCTTCCGCCACTCTTCTCTTCATAATCTTCACCTTGACTTAGCATATTATACATGTAAGTGACACTGGTCTGTAGATTAGTGCTGCGTGTCTGTCTCCTTTCTTAAAAACTGCGACTACATTTGCTGTCTTCCACACCTCAGATAGTCACCCAGTTTCGATAAATATGTTGAAGATTGTTGTTGATAAATTAGACACATGTGCAACTCTTGGGTATCTTTATTGAGGAAACGTTTCGCCACACAGTGGCTTCATCAGTCCATACGTAGGAGAAACTTGAAGAACAGGAGGAGAATGAGGTAATCAGTCCCTCAACCTTGAGTCGATGTGTTCAGTCCATCAATCTACTCAATGGTTCTCTGAACCATTCATCTACAAAGATTGTTGTTAGTAACACACACAGTGCCTCCGCTTCCTCTCTCATGACCCACAGAGAGATGTCCAGTATCACCGCCTTTCAGGTATCTAGTTCACTTAGAAGCCTCTTCACCTCCTCCTCGGTTGTGTATTGTATCCAGGTGTATAACTGTCTTTGATTGTTGAGAGGTCTGTGAACTATTACACAGGCAAGGCACAGGAAGAGCAAAGAAGACCGCAGACAGAGTATATGCTAGGTGGAGAAAGACTGCAAACTTCACTCAAGGAGAAAGATCTTGAGGTGACTATAACACCGGGCGCGTCTCCGGAGGCACACATCAACCAAATATCTGCTGCAGCATATGGGCGCCTGACAAACCTGAGAATACCGTTCCGATACATCAGTAAGGACTCGTTCAAGACACTGTACACTGTGTACGTCAGGCCCATACTGGAGTATGCAGCATCAGTTCGGAACCCACACCTGGTCAAGCACATCAAGAAATTAGACAAGGTTTGCAACAAGGCTAGTTCCGGAGCTCAGGGAAATGTCCTATGAAGAAAGGTTGAGGGAAATCGGCCTGCCGACACTGGAGGAAAGGAGGGTCAGGGGAAACATGATAATGACATATAAAATACTGCGTTGAATAGATAAGGTGGACAGAGACAGGATGTTCCAGAGAGGGGACACAGAAACATGGGGTCACAATTGGAAGCTGAAGACTCAGACGAGTCACAGGGAACTTAGGAAGTATTTCTTCCGTCATAGATTCGTCAGAAAGTGGAATAGTTTAGCAAGTAAAGTAGTGGAGGCAGGAACCATGCATAGCTGTAAGACGAGGTATGACAAA
Source organism: Cherax quadricarinatus (assembly GCF_038502225.1). Lineage (NCBI taxonomy): Eukaryota > Metazoa > Arthropoda > Malacostraca > Decapoda > Parastacidae > Cherax > Cherax quadricarinatus. Next base: position 63,320,915 of record NC_091294.1, on the reverse strand, counting down.
GTTCAGGGAGCAGAGAGAGAGAGGACCTAGTAGCGATCAGTGAAGAGGTGGGGGCCAGGAGCTGAGTCTCGACCCCTGCAACCACAATTAGGTGAGTATAATTAGGTGAGTAATGAAGACAACTGGTGGTGCTAAGACATCAGATGTGCACAGGAAACCTTGATAGAGGCAGTACACACATCTTGTGGTCGCTATAGGGTCTTCTGTGCGGTTAGGGTAATAGAGTATAGCTTAGGAAATACAGGTATAGATTAGGGACTCCGTGAAAATAAAAGGTGTAAGGAAACACGGCGCCTTATGTAAACACTGTGAGCGAGTGTGTTCGAACACGCCGGCTGGCTGCGGCTTTAGGCACACAGACGAACAACAAACCACAGAACACGTGTAGAGAAAACTAAGCAAAACACTGCAGGAGCAAAAACACTGCTCAAAATGGCACTAGAACAGAATACAGGGTTATGACACTTAATGGGGTCTGAAAAATTACTGCAAAGTGCTCACTGAGGGCAGTTTATGAAATATTTTGATAAGCAACAACAACAGCAGCAAAAAACTGCACTAGCTGGAAAATTCGTGGAGAATAGTTGATAGCAGGAGTTGATAACACAAGAACCCCGGTGCCAGCGATGAGAGAGCACTGCAGGCGGCTTAGGATTAAGCCGGCCTCTCGGTAGTATCAGTTACCAGTGTCAGTAATAATAACTCATCCAACCGTCAGCGTGAATCACTGAGTTGCCTCAAGTGTCCGAGGAAGCTCAGACTACCTTGAGTGCTGAGCCTATCCCTGCAATGTCTGCTAGTTCACGTAGTAGTTTCTCCACAGGGGACGCCATGTCGGAAAATGATTACTTGAAACTAGTAATGCCATCTCTTGTTGATGTCACATGCCATCTAGTGCCCTCACTAGAGTGTCTGTTGTTGTTCCCAGTGTTCCAGATGGTGATAACGTCCTAGCTGAAAATGATTCCTGCAAAGTAAAGGGATTGTTTGTTGAGCCATCCTTACATGTTGTAAGAGATAGTAAGATCAATTTCTTCCCTGTTAACACTTCTGGTCACAGTGTTCGCCTCAGAGCAAATACCAGTCTTGTTGACCTTGTTCACTATCCTTACCCTGTTCAGGTAGAGGATAAGTTGTCACCTGACTAGTGAGTCGGTGCTATTTCTACCCGGGAGACCTCTTCCACTTCACTGGATCAATCCATTCCACCTGTAGAGGAGGAAGACTTAGCTCCCACTGACTTCCCACCTCTTTTCACCTTACCAGGTGAGAAGATGGGTATAACGAACTTATTGTCCCATTGTATCCAACTTGAACTTGGCACCAGACCTATCTATATACCTGCGTACAGAATACCTCATTCACAACTTGCTTTTGCAGAAGAACTGATCAATCAGATGCTTGATGATGGAGTTATTGCACCTAGCAATTCACCCTGGAATGCACCCTGATATGGATCGTTCAGTAAAACAAGCCAGATTTAAATACTTTTGGCCTCTTATGGCAACTGATATTTCTGAGTTCGTTAAGAAATGCAGTGTCTGCATTCAACATAAAGGTAATGTTAATGGTCCTAATCCAATCCAGGTGTATCCAACTACTAGCGAACCATGGGAAAGAGTTGCACTAGATCTGTTAACTAATTTCCAATGTTCCCTCCAGGGCGACAAACATCTGTGTGTTATGGTAGATCATTTCACCAGATGTTGTGAGTTCACGAGCCGTGTAGGAACTTCGAGAACACATCTAGGTCAGCAAAACATTAGCAGAATGAAGGGTGGACACAGAGAATGTACTAGAATGTAGCAGGAGTGGGGCGGCTGGTATGTAGGTGTGAGGGCTAGGGTAGGCGGCGGACACTGGACGTACTCGCGTGGGGGCCAAACACACCAAAACAACCTCACCTCGACTTCCGTAGCCTGAACGAGCGTAGTGACGCTGTAGAAGGGCTAAAGAAGGCTGCAGGCAAGTGATGAGGTGCTGCAGGGCAGGAGATGAAGTGCACACGTGACCGGTGGGCCCGGAATGACGCCATGACGACAATGTCCATATTTTGCGGGAAAATCAGAGGACAAGGTCTCGTCTCCGTCACCAACGAGACACTGTGAACAGCTGTGGGTTCTGTAAGCAAACGGGTGTCGTGGATGGACACGGATGCATCTGGATGAGGGCTCTGCTCCCCTCAATCCCGTAATACAAGGCTCCACTCTGCCCCTGGAAAACCACTTGCCACTACTGTTATAGCATAGAGGCAGGTGAGATATACGGCTGTAGACTAGCTTTTTTGGAATAATGGGGTTCACAGTGGGCAGTGTGAAGTGTGTGAAGCCAGTCCGGGAGGGAAGCTATTAACTGGAAAACCGCAGGTCTAGGAGTGAGAGGGAGACATGGGCCAAGTTGCCTGAGTGCCCACCAGAGGGCATGGCCTCAGGCAATTAAGCCCACAACAACTCACTCCAAGTGGGGACTATGATAACTAAACAGTAGGCGTACTGTCTACAGGTGTGTCCCACCATTCTGGCTACCTGGAGTCCTTTCTGTTTCCACTGAAAATACTTCCGTAAATCTCATGCTGAGCTCTTAACATACTTCTCAATCGTTTCTTGTAAACTCTCCTCCGTCCTTCCTTCCTCAGTCTGATTACTTAGTCCTTGACTATTGTTTTCCTCCTGATGGGGCTGTACAACAGCTTCGGGTCAGATTTGTCTTTTGATGCCATGTTGTTTTCGACATAACATTTATGTGTACGTGTGTGCGTGTCATCATCTAATTGTGGTTGCAAGGATCGATTCATAGCTCCTGGACCAGCCTCTTCACTGGTCGCTACTAGGTCCACTCTCTTCCTGCTCCATGAGCTTTATCATACCTCATCTTAAAACTACGTATAGTTCCTGCCTCCACTACATCATTTACCAGACCATTCCACTTCCTGATAACTCAGTGACTGAAGAAATACTTCCAGACATCCCTGTGACTCATCTGAGTCTTCAACTTCCAATTGTGACCCCTTGTTAATGTGTCCTATCTCTGGAACATATTGTCTCTGTCCATCTTGTCAATTCCTCTCAGTATTTTATATGTCGTTATCATGTCTCCCATAACCCTCCTGTCCTCCAGTGTAATCATGCCGATTTTCGTTAACCTTTCTTCGTCGGACATTCCCCTTAGCTGTGGAACTAGCCTTGTTACCAACCTTTGCACTTTCTCTAATTTCTTGACATGCTTGACCAGGTATGGGCCTGAAGTACACGGTGCACCAAGTCTTGAATGATTCCTTGCTGAGGTTTCGGAACGCTATTCTCAGGTTTGCCAGGCGCCCATAAGCTGCAACAGTTATATCTGGTTGATATGCACCTCAGGAGATATGCTCGGTATTGTACTTACCCCAAAGTCCTTTTCCTTCAGTGACGTTTGCAGTCTTTGGCCACCTAGACTACACTGTGCCTGCGGCAAGGTTAAATTCATGGAGTCAGTTGCTGAACCAAACTTCAGTCTGTCCAGGTATCTAAGTAGTCCTGCCTGATCCATATCCGATTTAATTTTCCTTATTAACATCACATCTGCAAACAGAGACACTTCTGAGTCTATCCCTTCCGTGTGTGTACTCACCAAGTTGTGGTTGCAGTGGTCGAGTAACAGCTCCTGGACCCGCCTCCTCACTGGTAACTACTATGTCACTCTTCCTGCTCCATGAGCTTTATCATACCTCTTCTTAAAGCTATGTATGGATCATGTCTTCACTACATCACATCCCAGACTGTTCCACTTCCTGACTACTTTGTGACTGAAGAAATACTTCCTAACATCTCTGTGATTCATCTGAGTCTTCAACTACCTACTGTGACCCTTTGTTGCTGTGTCCCATCTCTGGAACATCCTGTCTCTGTCCACCTTGTCTATTCCACGCAGTATTTTGTATGTCGTTATCATATCTCCCCCCATCTCTCCTGTCCTCCAGTGTCGTCAGGTCGATTTCCCTTAACCTCTCCTCGTAGGACATACCCCTTAACTCTGGGACTATTCTTGTTGCAAACCTTTGTACTTTCTCTAGTTTCCTTACATGCTTGGTTAGGTGTGGGTTCCAAACTGGTGCTGCATACTCCAATATGGGCCTAACGTACACAGTCTACAGGGTCCTGGAGGATTCTTAATTAAAATGGCAGAATGCTGTTCTGAGATTTGCTAGGTACCCATATGCTGCAGCAGTTATTTGGTTGATGTGCGCCTCAGAAGATATGCCTGGTGTTATATTCACCCCAAGATCTTTTTCCTTGAGTGGGGTTTGTAATCACTGGCCGCCTATACTGTACTCCGTTTGCGGTTTTCTTTGCCCTTCTGCAATCTTCATGATATTGCACTTGGTGGGATTGAAGTCCAGGAGATAATTGCTGGACCAGGCCTGCAGCCTGTCCAGATCCCTTTGTAGTTCTGCCTGGTCCTCGTCCGACTGAATTCTTCTTATCAATTTCACATCATCTGCAAACAGGGACACGTCAGAGTCTATTCCGTTATGTTGTTCGCAAATACCAGAAACAGCGCCGGTCATAGGACTAACCCCTGTGGAACCCCACTCGTCACAGGTGCCCACTCTGACACCTCGCCACATACCATGACTCGCTGCTGTCTTCCTGTGTGTGTGTGTGTGTGTGTGTGTGTGTGTGTGTGTGTGTGTGTGTGTGTGTGTGTGTGTGTGTGTGTGTGTGAGTGTGTGTGTGTGTGTGTGAGTGTGTGTGAGTGTGTGTGTGTGTGTGTGTGTGTGTGTGTGTGTGTGTGTGAGTGTGTGTGTGTGTGTGTGTGTGTGTGTGTGCGTGTGTGTGTGTGTGTGTGTACTCACCTAGTTGTACTCACCTAGTTGAGGTTGCAGGGGTCGAGTCCGAGCTCCTGGCCCCACCTCTTCACTGGTCGCTACTAGGCCATTCTCCCTGAACCGTGAGTTTTATCATACCTCTGCTTGAAGCTATGTATGGATCCTGCCTCCACTACATCGGCTCCCAAACTATTCCACTTACTGACTACTCTGTGGCTGAAGAAATACTTCCTAACATCCCTGTGATTCATCTGTGTCTTCAACTTCCAACTGTGTCCCCTTGTTACTGTGTCCAAT
>NC_091294.1:63295811-63310811 GCF_038502225.1 Cherax quadricarinatus | reverse complement strand
CTTCAGAGTGTGGTGAGGACACCATCTCAACCTCAGAGTGTGGTGAGGACACCATCACAACTTCAGAGTGTGGTGAGGACACCATCTCAACCTCAGAGTGTGGTGAGGACACCATCACAACTTCAGAGTGTGGTGAGGACACCATCACAACCTCAGAGTGTGGTGAGGACACCATCACAACCTCAGAGTGTGGTGAGGACATCATCACAACTTCAGAGTGTGGTGAGGACACCATCTCAACCTCAGAGTGTGGTGAGGACACCATCACAACTTCAGAATGTGGTGAGGACACCATCTCAACCTCAGAGTGTGGTGAGGACATCATCACAACTTCAGAGTGTGGTGATGACATCATCACAACTTCAGAGTGTGGTGATGACATCATCACAACTTCAGAGTGTGGTGAGGACATCATCACAACTTCAGAGTGTGGTGAGGACATCATCACAACTTCAGAGTGTGGTGAGGACATCATCACAACTTCAGAGTGTGGTGAGGACATCATCACAACTTCAGAGTGTGGTGAGGACACCATCACAACTTCAGAGTGTGGTGAGGACACCATCACAACTTCAGAGTGTGGTGAGGACACCATCACAACTTCAGAGTGTGGTGAGGACACCATCACAACTTCAGAGTGTGGTGAGGACACCATCACAACTTCAGAGTGTGGTGAGGACACCATCACAACTTCAGAGTGTGGTGAGGACATCATCACAACTTCAGAGTGTGGTGAGGACACCATCACAACTTCAGAGTGTGGTGAGGACATCATCACAACTTCAGAGTGTGGTGAGGACACCATCACAACTTCAGAGTGTGGTGAGGACATCATCACAACTTCAGAGTGTGGTGAGGACATCATCACAACTTCAGAGTGTGGTGAGGACACCATCACAACAGAGTGTGGTGAGGACACCATCACAACTTCAGAGTGTGGTGAGGACATCATCACAACTTCAGAGTGTGGTGAGGACATCATCACAACTTCAGAGTGTGGTGAGGACATCATCACAACTTCAGAGTGTGGTGATGACATCATCACAACTTCAGAGTGTGGTGATGACATCATCACAACTTCAGAGTGTGGTGATGACATCATCACAACTTCAGAGTGTGGTGATGACATCATCACAACTTCAGAGTGTGGTGAGGACATCATCACAACTTCAGAGTGTGGTGATGACATCATCACAACTTCAGAATGTAGGTTATGTAATTTACACACGTATTACTATCTTGAACAAGCGATGCAAGGTGTAGAACAACCAACCACAGCAGAAGTTGAAAGATAGCTCTAGGCCTTTCTCGTTGCAATCAACACATCATCAGAAGCTTGCATTATCGCAGAAAAAAAGGATGAAATCCGAGCTAACACTTTCAGATTTCATCCTGTTTTCTGCAACATTGCAAGCTCCTGATAATGGGTTGATTGCAACACGAAAAACCTATTACAATGTATAATAATTGTGGCCACTAAGATTTAGCCGAACACATGTGTATCTGTACCTAAATAAAGCAACTTAATATAATTACACTCGTGGTGAAGGTAATCCAGCTGCTACCCGCAGAGGTGTTGTGGTCGACATATTATCTGCTGACTTATATAATGTGGTTGATATCCAGCACCGGGAAGCCTGTGTTGCTTTACCCAGTACTGGTTATCATGTGATGATGACGGTGATGATGATGATTATAATGATGATGATGATATAGATGAAGGTGAAGTTGATGATGATCATGATTATTATGATGATGTTTATGATGATAATGATTATTATGATAATTATGATAACGATATTTATTATGATTATGATGATGATTATTATGATATGATGATGCTGAAGATGATAATAATGATAATAAAAAGCGCAGTAGGCTAAGCAAAAGAGCCTAGCTATGACGTAATGCTACGGTCATGTACCCCAGGATGCCACCCACAACTATCGATTAACTGTGATGTAGGCACACTTTGTGAGCAGAAACATCAGGTATAACAAGACGTGGTCATACGTCTCGTCTTCCAGGACTCGAACGTTTGTCCTTTCAGTTGTGAGCCGAAACTCTGTCACAGATACCATACACTCAACTTGTGTGCACTCGATCCTATGTTCGTAAACCTAATTTCTATTAGGATTGTATTGAATGGTTTTTATAGATCGAATTATTGTTACTGTAAAATGTATATTGAAGAATATTAAGAATATAAAGAATATTAAGAATGTAAAGAATATTAAGAATATTAAGAATATAAAGAATATTAAGAATGTAAAGAATATTAAGAATATTAAGAATGTAAAGAATATTAAGAATGTAAAGAATATTAAGAATATTAAGAATGTAAAGAATATTAAGAATGTAAAGAATATTAAGAATATTAAGAATATAAAGAATATTAAGAATGTAAAGAATATTAAGAATGTAAAGAATATTAAGAATATCTAGAATATAAAGAATATTAAAAATATTAAGAATATAAAGAATATTAAAAATATTAAGAATATAAAGAATATTAAGAATATAAAGAATATTAAGAATATAAAGAATATTTAGAATATAAAGAATATTAAAAATATAAAGAATATTAAGAATATAAAGAATATTAAGAATGTAAAGAATATTAAGAATATAAAGAATATTAAGAATATAAAGAATATTAAGAATATAAAGAATATTAAGAATATAAAGAATATTAAGAATATAAAGAATATTAAAAATTTAAAGAATATTAAGAATATAAAGAATATTAAGAATATAAAGAATATTAAGAATATAAAGAATATTAAGAATATAAAGAATATTAAGAATATAAAGAATATTAAGAATATAAAGAAAATTAAGAATATAAAGAATATTAAGAATATAAAGAATATTAAGAATACAAAGAATATTAAGAATATAAAGAATATTAAGAATATTAAAAATATAAAGAATATTAAGAATATAAAGAATATTAGGAATATTAAGAATATAAAGAATATAAAGAATATTAAGAATATTAAGAATATTAAGAATATAAAGAATATTAAGAATATAAAGAATATTAAGAATAAAATGAATATTAAGAATGTAAAGAATATTAAGAATATAAAGAATATTAAGAATATAAAGAATATTAAGAATATAAAGATTATTAAAAATATTAAGAATATAAAGAATATTAAGAATATTAAGAATATAAAGAATATTAAGAATATAAAGAATATTAAGAATATAAAGAATATTAAGAATATAAAGAATATTAAGAATATTAAAAATATAAAGAATATTAAGAATGTAAAGAATATTTAGAATATTAAGAATATAAAGAATATTAAGAAGAAAAAGAATATTAAGAATGTAAAGAATATTAAGAATATTAAGAATATAAAGAATATTAAGAATGTAAAGAATATTAAGAATATTAAGAATATAAAGAATATTAAGAATATTAAGAATATAAAGAATATTAAGAATAAAAAAAGAATGTTAAGAATGTAAAGAATATTAAGAATATTAAGAATATAAAGAATATTAAGAATATTAAGAAAGTAAAGAATATTAAGAATATAAAGAATATTAAGAATATAAAGAATATTAAGAATATTAAGAATATAAAGAATATTAAGAATATAAAGAATATAAAGAATAATAAGAATATTAAGAATATAAAGAATATTAAGAATATAAAGAATATTAAGAATATTAAGAATATAAAGAATATTAAGAATATTAAGAATATAAAGAATATTAAGAATATAAAGAATATTAAGAATATTAAGAATATAAAGAATATTAAGAATATAAAGAATATTAAGAATAAAAAGAATATTAAGAATATAAAGAATATTAAGAATATAAAGAATATTAAGAATAAAATGAATATTAAGAATGTAAAGAATATTAAGAATATAAAGAATATTAAGAATATTAGGAATGTAAAGAATATTTAGAATATAAAGAATATTAAGAATATAAAGAATATTAAGAATATTAAGAATATAAAGAATATTAAGAATATAAAGAATATTAAGAATATTAAGAATATAAAGAATATTAAGAATATAAAGAATATTAAGAATATAAAGAATATTAAGAATATTAAGAATATAAAGAATATTAAGAATATAAAGAATATTAAGAATAAAATGAATATTAAGAATGTAAAGAATATTAAGAATATAAAGAATATTAAGAATATAAAGAATATTAAGAATATAAAGAATATTAAGAATATAAAGAATGTTAAGAATAAAATGAATATTAAGAATGTAAAGAATATTAAGAATGTAAAGAATATTAAGAATATAAAGAATATTAAGAATATTAAGAATGTAAAGAATATTAAGAATGTAAAGAATATTAAGAATATCTAGAATATAAAGAATATTAAGAATATTAAGAATATAAAGAATATAAAGAATATTAAAAATATAAAGAATATAAAGAATATTAAGAATGTAAAGAATATTAAGAATATTAAGAATATAAAGAATGTAAAGAATATTAAGAATATAAAGAATATTAAGAATATTAAGAATATTAAGAATATAAAGAATATAAAGAATATTAAGAATATTAAGAATATAAAGAATATTAAGAATATAAAGAATATTAAGAATATTAAGAATATAAAGAATATTAAGAATATTAAGAATATAAAGAATATTAAGAATATAAAGAATATTAAGAATATTAAGAATATTAAGAATATTAAGAATATTAAGAATATAAAGAATATTAAGAATATAAAGAATATTAAGAATATTAAGAATAAAATGAATATTAAGAATGTAAAGAATATTAAGAATATAAAGAATATTAAGAATATAAAGAATATTAAGAATATAAAGAATATTAAAAATATTAAGAATATAAAGAATATTGGGAATATTAAGAATATAAAGAATATTAAGAATATAAAGAATATTAAGAATTTAAAGAATATTAAGAATATAAAGAATATTAAGAATATAAAGAATATTAAGAATATTAAGAATATAAAGAATATTAAGAATATAAAGAATATAAAGAATATTAAGAATATAAAGAATATAAAGAATATTAAGAATATTAAGAATATAAAGAATATTAAGAATATTAAGAATATAAAGAATATTAAGAATATAAAGAATATTAAGAATATTAAGAATATAAAGAATATAAAGAATATAAAGAATATAAAGAATATTAAGAATATTAAGAATATTAAGAATATAAAGAATATTAAGAATATTAAGAATATTAAGAATATAAAGAATATAAAGAATATTTAGAATATAAAGAATATTTAGAATATAAAGAATATAAAGAATATTAATAATATTAAGAATATAAAGAATATTAAGAATATAAAGAATATAAAGAATATTAAGAATATTAAGAATATAAAGAATATTAAGAATATTAAGAATATAAAGAATATTAAGAATGTAAAGAATATTAAGAATATAAAGAATATTAAGAATATTAAGAATATAAAGAATATTAAGAATATTAAGAATATAAAGAATATTAAGAATATAAAGAATATTAAGAATATAAAGAATATTAGGAATATAAAGAATATTAAGAATATTAAGAATATAAAGAATATTAAGAGTGTTAAGAATATAAAGAATATTAAGAATATAAAGAATATTAAGAATATAAAGAATATTAAGAATATAAAGAATATAAAGAATATTAAGAATATTAAGAATATTAAGAATATTAAGAATATTAAGAATATAAAGAATATAAAGAATATTAAGAATATTAAGAATATAAAGAATATTAAGAATATAAAGAATATTAAGAATATAAAGAACATTAAAAATATTAAGAATATAAAGATTAAGAATATAAAGAATATAAAGAATATTAAGAATATAAAGAATATTAAGAATATAAAGAATATTAAGAATATTAAGAATATTAAGAATATAAAGAATATTAACAATGGTAAACTTTGTTGAAGAGCGAAGAATTTTTTAGGATACACTTACATTAATTAAAAATTCAATACACTTTTGGTATACCTTTGATGAGTTGCGAGAGTTTTGTTGCTCCGAGAACCCAGTCCTGAGCCAGGCTCGTCTGGTGATTGCCTGGTCAACCAAGCTGTTGCTGCTGGTGGATCGATGACCCACATATTCATCATCAAAGTCTGGTTCATCAGGCATTAACTCAGTTATTCATGAGTATGTCTAATTTGTAGTACATGTAGCACAGTTAAGCTGCACCAGACTATGTCTAACTTTGTGACGCTGTTATCCTGCCACAGTTAATGTTATCACCAGACTATGTCTAACTTTGTGACGCTGTTATCCTGCCACAGTTAATGTTATCACCAGACTATGTCTAACTTTGTGACGCTGTTATCCTGCCACAGTTAATGTTATCACCAGACTATGTCTAACTTTGTGACGCTGTTATCCTGCCACAGTTAATGTTATCACCAGACTATGTCTAACTTTGTGACGCTGTTATCCTGCCACAGTTAATGTTATCACCAGACTATGTCTAACTTTGTGACGCTGTTATCCTGCCACAGTTAATGTTATCACCAGACTATGTCTAAATTTGTGACGCTGTTATCCTGCCACAGTTAATGTTATCACCAGACTATGTCTAACTTAGTGACGCTGTTATCCTGCCACAGTTAATGTTATCACCAGACTATGTCTAACTTTGTGACGCTGTTATCCTGCCACAGTTAATGTTATCACCAGACTATGTCTAACTTTGTGACGCTGTTATCCTGCCACAGTTAATGTTATCACCAGACTATGTCTAACTTTGTGACGTTGTTATCCTGCCACAGTTAATGTTATCACCAGACTATGTCTAACTTTGTGACGTTGTTATCCTGCCACAGTTAATGTTATCACCAGACTATGTCTAACTTTGTGACGTTGTTATCCTGCCACAGTTAATGTTATCACCAGACTATGTCTAACTTTGTGACGTTGTTATCCTGCCACAGTTAATGTTATCACCAGACTATGTCTAACTTTGTGACGTTGTTATCCTGCCACAGTTAATGTTATCACCAGACTATGTCTAACTTTGTGACGTTGTTATCCTGCCACAGTTAATGTTATCACCAGACTAAGTCTAACTTTGTGACGTTGTTATCCTGCCACAATTAATGTTATCACCAGACTATGTCTAACTTTGTGACGCTGTTATCCTGCCACAGTTAATGTTATCACCAGACTATGTCTAACTTTGTGACGCTGTTATCCTGCCACAATTAATGTTATCACCAGACTATGTCTAACTTTGTGACGCTGTTATCCTGCCACAGTTAATGTTATCACCAGACTATGTCTAGCTTTGTGACGCTGTTATCCTGCCACAATTAATGTTATCACCAGACTATGTCTAACTTTGTGACGCTGTTATCCTGCCACAGTTAATGTTATCACCAGACTATGTCTAGCTTTGTGACGCTGTTATCCTGCCACAGTTAATGTTATCACCAGACTATGTCTAACTTTGTGACGCTGTTATCCTGCCACAGTTAATGTTATCACCAGACTATGTCTAACTTTGTGACGCTGTTATCCTGCCACAGTTAATGTTATCACCAGACTATGTCTAACTTTGTGACGCTGTTATCCTGCCACAGTTAATGTTATCACCAGACTATGTCTAACTTTGTGACGTTGTTATCCTGCCACAGTTAATGTTATCACCAGACTATGTCTAACTTTGTGACGCTGTTATCCTGCCACAGTTAATGTTATCACCAGACTATGTCTAACTTTGTGACACTGTTATCCTGCCACAGTTAATGTTATCACCAGACTATGTCTAACTTTGTGACGCTGTTATCCTGCCACAGTTAACGTTATCACCAGACTATGTCTAACTTTGTGACGCTGTTATCCTGCCACAGTTAATGTTATCACCAGACTATGTCTAACTTTGTGACGCTGTTATCCTGCCACAGTTAATGTTATCACCAGACTATGTCTAACTTTGTGACGCTGTTATCCTGCCACAGTTAATGTTATCACCAGACTATGTCTAACTTTGTGACGCTGTTATCCTGCCACAGTTAATGTTATCACCAGACTATGTCTAACTTTGTGACACTGTTATCCTGCCATAGTTAATGTTATCACCAGACTATGTCTAACTTTGTGACGCTGTTATCCTGCCACAGTTAACGTTATCACCAGACTATGTCTAACTTTGTGACGCTGTTATCCTGCCACAGTTAATGTTATCACCAGACTATGTCTAACTTTGTGACGCTGTTATCCTGCCACAGTTAATGTTATCACCAGACTATGTCTAACTTTGTGACGCTGTTATCCTGCCACAGTTAATGTTATCACCAGACTATGTCTAACTTTGTGACGCTGTTATCCTGCCACAGTTAATGTTATCACCAGACTATGTCTAACTTTGTGACGTTGTTATCCTGCCACAGTTAATGTTATCACCAGACTATGTCTAACTTTGTGACGCTGTTATCCTGCCACAGTTAATGTTATCACCAGACTATGTCTAACTTTGTGACGCTGTTATCCTGCCACAGTTAATGTTATCACCAGACTATGTCTAACTTTGTGACGCTGTTATCCTGCCACAGTTAATGTTATCACCAGACTATGTCTAACTTTGTGACGCTGTTATCCTGCCACAGTTAATGTTATCACCAGACTATGTCTAACTTTGTGACGCTGTTATCCTGCCACAGTTAATGTTATCACCAGACTATGTCTAACTTTGTGACGTTGTTATCCTGCCACAGTTAATGTTATCACCAGACTATGTCTAACTTTGTGACGCTGTTATCCTGCCACAGTTAATGTTATCACCAGACTATGTCTAACTTTGTGACGTTGTTATCCTGCCACAGTTAATGTTATCACCAGACTATGTCTAACTTTGTGACGCTGTTATCCTGCCACAGTTAATGTTATCACCAGACTATGTCTAACTTTGTGATGCTGTTATCCTGCCACAGTTAATGTTATCACCAGACTATGTCTAACTTTGTGACGCTGTTATCCTGCCACAGTTAATGTTATCACCAGACTATGTCTAACTTTGTGACGCTGTTATCCTGCCACAGTTAATGTTATCACCAGACTATGTCTAACTTTGTGACGCTGTTATCCTGCCACAGTTAATGTTATCACCAGACTATGTCTAACTTTGTGACGCTGTTATCCTGCCACAGTTAATGTTATCACCAGACTATGTCTAACTTTGTGACGCTGTTATCCTGCCACAGTTAATGTTATCACCAGACTATGTCTAACTTTGTGACGCTGTTATCCTGCCACAGTTAATGTTATCACCAGACTATGTCTAACTTTGTGACGCTGTTATCCTGCCACAGTTAATGTTATCACCTCCAAGATTTAAAAGAAATTATTAAATATTATGAATATTACAAAAAGAAGTTAAATATCTCTTAGCGCTTAAATGTTTTACTGACATGAAGAGTATTACACACACACATGTATACACACACACATGTATACACACACACATGTATACACACACACATGTATACATATGTATATATATATGCAATAAGATCACAGTAAACAGGTGATTTCAGAATATGCAAAACAACCACTGTGAAAGAATAGAGAAATTCCAATTGTTTTCGTGACTACTCACATTATCAAGGAACAATGAAAGTAAAGCATCAAAGGAGAGTATATAAAGGGGTAGCCCACACCTCACTATTAGATCCCACAACAACGAAACACCTGACGCGAGACAGCAAGCCCGCCGGCCGAACTAGACAGGTCCTTCACACAACCCACCAACAAACTATTCTACCCAAGAAATAAGAAATTTAAAAAATTATTATTTGTCCAATGTATTATTAAATTCTTCCCAAATTCAATTAATTATAAATGGATCTAATTTATATAAAGCAAAGGAAATATTCATATTATTGTCAAAACTGCTTTTTATGAAACAAGATTCAATTATATTCCTGTCGACCATGGACTTACTTGATACTACTTTCTCAACTTTTTGAAAATCAATTGGATGATTAAAATCTCTTACATGAATAAATAAAGCATTGGAATCTTGTCCAGTTCTAATGCTATATTTATGTTGTTTTAATCTTAGTTCGAGATTTTTACCAGTTTGACTGTAATAAACTTTATCGCAAATTTTACAAGGAATCTTATAGACACATCCATCAGCATTTTGGGGGTAATTCTTTATCAAAAGTTTTTTTTACTGTATCAAGATTTTTAAATACAACTTTAATATTAAAAGTCTTAAGAAGAGAAGGCATATCAACCAAGTTTTCATGGTAAGGGAGAACCAACATATTTTTAGTTGAATGAGGCTGGTTGTCGCTTTTTGGATTGTAAAAAGTATTTCTAGCAACTTTAAAAGATTTATCAATTACATTTCTTGGGTATTTCAAATCATTAGCTATTTCATAAATTTTGGATATTTCCTCATCTATGAACTCAGGACTACAAATTCGTAAAGCTCTCAAAAACATTGATGAGAAAACAGACAGTTTAACTCTATCTTGATGCGAAGAATAATAGTGGACATAGGAACAGTTATTTGTAGGTTTTCTGTAAATTTTAAATTGGAATTCATTATTACCCTTAATAATTAAAACATCTAGAAGAGGCAATGAGTTATTTTCTTCAAATTCAACAGTAAAATTTATAGAATGGGCTAAGCTATTTAATTTGCCAAGGAAATGGTGTACATCTACATTTTTGGGCATAAGACACAAAATATCATCAACATATCTGAACCATTTAGCTCTATTAGGGAGGATTGTGTTAAGCAACCTTGTTTCAAAAAATTCCATGTATAGGTTACTAAGAACAGGTGAAAGAGGATTCCCCATTGCCATACCAAACTTCTGAGTGTAAAACTTATCATTAAATACAAATTTTGCATCAACAATGCAAAGTTTAATAAGTTTAATGGTAGTAGGAACTGGCAATGGTAAATCATAGTTAACGAGTTCTTCAGATAAGAAACTTAATAAATCATCAACAGGAACTTTCGTGAACATCAAAACCAACCATGTTAAAATCATTTAAGTCAGCCAAGGAGCTTAATTTATCAACTAAATCTATGTTGTTTTTAACATTAAAGTTAGAAATTTTGCCAACAATAGGGATAAAAATATCAACAAGCCATTTGGATAATTTATATGAAACTGATCCTATGGAGCTAATAATACTTTCATTGTTCCTTGATAATGTGAGTAGTCAGGAAAGCGCTTGGAATTTCTCTATTATTTAGGAGTGATTGTTTTGCATATATATATATATATATATATATATATATATATATATATATATATATATATATATATATATATATATATATATATATATATATATATATATATATATATATATATATATATATATATATATATATATATATATATATATATATATATATATATATATATATTCAACAAGTGGGCCGTCTCCCACCGAGGCAGGGTGACCCAAAAAGAAAGAAAATCCCCTAAACGAAAATACTTTCGTCACCATTCAACACTTTCACCTCACTCACACATAATCACTGTTCTTGCAGAGGCGTCCAGATACAACAGTTTAGAAGCATATATAAAGATACAATATAAAAAATGACCTGAAGTAATATAATAAACTCCATATAGAATATAATATCAGGGCCCAATTATATATATATATACCGTCCTATTACACATCCCTCCAAACTGCCAATATCCCAAACCCCTCCTTTAAAGTGCAGGCATTGTACCCCCCATTTCCAGGACTCGAGTTCGCCTATATAAAAATAACCGGTTTCCCTGAATCCTTCACTAAATATTACCCTGCTCATACTCCAACAGCTCGTCAGGTCCCAAATACCATTCGTCTCCATTCACTCCTATCTAACACGCTCATGTACGCTTGCTGGAAGTCCAAGCCAGTCGCCCACAAAACCTACTTTATCCCCTCCCTCCAACCTTATCGAGGACGACCCCTACCTCGCCTTCCTTTCCCTACAGATTTATACGCTCTCCATGTCATTCTACTTTGATCCATTCTCTTTAAATGACCAAAATGCCTCAACAACCCCTCTTCAGTCCTCTGACTAATACTTTTATTAACTCCACACCTTCTCCTAATTTCTCAGCATAATATTTACACCACACATTGCCCTTAGACAGGACATCTCCACTGCCTCCAACCGTCTCCTCACTGCAGCATTTACAACCCAAGCTTCACACCCATATAAGAGTGTTGATACTACTATACTTTCATACATTCCCTTCTTTGCCTCCATTGATAACGTTTTTTGTCTCCACATATACCTCAATGCACCACTGACCTTTTTTCGCTCATCACTCTTATGGTTAACCTCATCCTTCATAATCTCATCTGCTGACACATCAACTCCCAAATATCTGAAAACATTCACTTCTTCCATACTCCTCTCCAATGTGATATACAATTTTTCTTTATTTTAATCATTTGGTACCCTCATCACTTTACTCTTATCTATATACACTTTCAACTTCCTACATTAACACACCCTCCCAAACTCGTCCACTAATCTTTGCAACTTTTCTTTAGAATTTCCTATAAGCACAGTATTATCAGCAAAAAATAACTGTGTAAACTACCATTTTGTATTTGATTCCCCATAATTTAATCCCACCCGTCACCCCAACACCCTAGCATTTACTTCTTTTACAACCCCATCTATAAATATATTAAACAACCATGGTGACTGAGCTTGCTACCACCTGCAGCTTACAAGACTGCCATCCCCACGAGCCACTTTGTGGGGCGGGGCAGATGGCAGACCAGAGGCCTAGCTTCTCCCTGTGAGCCCCTTGAGGGCGGGGACTGTGGCTAGGCCTGGGCACACTTGGTCCCAAAGATGAGGGGGTACTTTTACCTCCTCCCATGGGAGACTTAGGTCTCGAGACACTCCCCAGATAGGGAGCCAAGGCCGGGTCACCACTATTGAAAAAGACCCGAGCCGGGAGAATACCGGTGAATAAAAAAAAAAAGAAAAAAAAAACCATGCTGACATTACACATTCCTGTCTAAGACCTACTTTTACCGGGAAGTAGTCTCCCTCTCTCCTACACACCTCAACCTGAGCCTCACTATCCTCATAAAAACTCATTGCAGCATTTAGTAACTTACTACCTATTCCATATACTTGCAACATCTGCTACATTGCTCCCCTATCCACTATCATATGCCTTTTCTAAATCCATACATGCAATGAAAACTTCCCTTCCTTTATCTAAATACTGTTCACATATATGCTTCAATGTAAACACTTGATCTACACATCCCCTACCCACTCTGAAACCTCTTTGCTCATCCGCAATCCTACATTCTGTCTTACCTCTAATTCTTTCAATTATAACCCTACCGTACACTTTTCCTGGTATATTCAGTAAATTTATTCCCCTATAATTTTTACAATCTCTTTTGTCCCCCTTCCCTTTATATAAAGGGACTATAGATGCTCTCTGCCAATCCCTAGGTACCTTCCCCTCTTTCATACATTTATTAAAAGCCCCTCAAAATATTCTCGCCATCTACCTAATACCTCCATCTCCCCATCTACTAACTCACCTACTCTGTTTTTAACTGACAAATCCATTCGTTCCCTAGGCTTTCTTAACTTGTTTATCTCACTCCAATTTTTTTTTCTTATTTTCATTAAAATTTCTTGACAGTGCCTCTCCCACTCTTTCATCTGCTCTCCTTTTGCACTCTCTCACCACTCTCTTCACCTTTCTTTTGTTTTCCATATACTCTGCTCTTCTTATAACACTACTGCTTTGTAAAAACCCCTCATAAGATACCTTTTTCTCTTTTATCACACCATTTACTCCATCAATCACTCCTCTTTCCTCCTGCACCCACCCTCTTATATTCACAAACTTCTGCCCCACATTCTAATACTGCATTTTTAAAACTATTCCAACCCTCTTCAACCCCTCCCCCCCCCCACTACTCATACGTGCACCAGTCCACCTTTCTGCCAGTAGTTGCTTATATCTCACCCTAACTTCCTCCTCCCTTAGTTTATAAACTTTCACCTCCGCCTTACTTGTTGTTGCCATTTTCCTCTTGTACCATCTACTTCATACTCTAACTGTAGCTACACCTAAATAATGATCCGATACATCAGTTGCTCCTCTATAAACATGTACATCCTGAAGCCTGTGAAGACGGTGTAATCAGTCCATCACCCTTGAAGTCGTAGAATTTGAGGTTGTCAGTCCCTCAGCCTGGAGAAGTTTAGTTCCATAGTCAGGAACTATCTGAGTCATAGGCTGAGGGACTGACAATCTCAAATTCTACGACTTCAAGGGTGATGGACTGATTACATCGTCTTCACATATCTACTGTTCCTGCCTACTTTCTGTATTCGACTTAAGAAGTCTACTGTGTAGGCGAAACGTTTCGAAATAAAGTTGCCTAACTGTTGCCTATATGTCTCACCTACCAACCTGTCGGTATTGTATACCATTTTGATGTTCATCCTGGAGCCTACCCATCAACCTTATATCCACCAATATATAATCTAACAAACTACTTTCATTACGTGTTATATCATACCTTGTATACTTATTTATCCTCTATTTCATAAAATATGTATTACTTATTACCAAACCTCTTTCTACACGTAGCTCAATTAAAGGCTCCCCATTTGATGTGGGTGGGTGTGAGTTGGACCTGACTAGCTTGTGCTGCTGGGTCTGGTGCCGTGCTCCTTCCTTGAGTGGAGGTGACCAGACTGGGTGGGTCATTGGGCTAATCTGGGGGGGGGGTCATTGGGCTAATCCGGGGGAGGACATGGACCTGCTCCACATGGGTCAGTAGGACTGTTGCAATGTTCCTTCTTTCTTATGTTCTTTCTTATGTTCATATGACTCACAAAATCGTAATGACATGATTGCAAACAAACCATACCACAGGCGGGGATAGAACCCGCGATCAGAGAGTCTCAAAACTCCAGACCGTTGCGTTAACCACTGGGCCAGCTAGCCACAATAAGATTCAT